>NW_006924401.1:0-2828 GCF_000298275.1 Orycteropus afer afer
ATTATCCATGCCTGTTTGGGGTGGTGTGGTAGTTAAAGGTCAGGTATCAACTTGGCTGGGCAGCTGCTAGTAGTTGTTCCCTATAATGACTGGCAATCGACTCTGTGATGGGATTTGCCTTGAGCTGCTGATTATTAAAGCCATCCACTTAGGTTATTTCTGTTGCAGCAACACAAGTGGAATGTTATCTTGAGTCCTGCCTTGCTGGAAGGTATAATTAAAATCACCACCCTTAATTTCCTTGAGAGTATACCTATGAGTCTCCTGGGAAGGTTCACCCTTCTCTTGCTCCAGTTTTGTGTCTTGCCTCATCCTCATCTCACCCCTGGATTTGGAACAGCAGCCACCATCTGATTTGCTGATCAAGGTTCATCCAACCCTGAGAATTGGGAGGATCCTCCAGATCTACTCATGGACCTGGGACTCACCAGCCTACCAGCCTTCACCACTGCTACAAGAGACGAACCCTTGGGTGTCTGTGAATTCTGTGAGGCGTTACAACAAAATACAGAACCCTAAGATGGGAAATTACTGGGAGGAGGAGGAGTTAATGTCTGAAATGATGGAGTGGCACGGTAGTTTGGACATTTGGGATATCTTTAACCTCCGCCTCATGGGGACCGGACTTGTGCTGATCTTTCTGAGAGAAACTGTTCAAGCAGATCTGGATTGGGATTGCATTGAATGTATAGATTGCTTTGGGTAGAACTGACATTTTCACAATGTTCAATCTTCCTTCCCACAAGCATGGTATGTTCTTCCATTTATGTAGGTCTTTTATGGTTTCTTGAAGTAGTTTTTTATAGTTTTCTTTGTAGAGGTCTTTTGTGTCTCAGGTATTTTATTTTTTTGGTAGCTACTGTAAATGGTATTGATTTCCTTACTTCTTTTTCAGCAATCTCTTTGCTGGTGTAGAGGAATCCAACTGATTTTTGGATGTTGATCTTATATTCTGCCACGATGCTAAATCTTTCAATTAGTTCCAGTAGATTTTTGACTGAGTCTCTTGGTTTTCTTTTCTAGATATAGGATCATATCATCAGCAAATAGGGATAGTTTGACTTCTTCCTTACCAATTTGGATGCCTTTGATTTCCCTTTCTTGCCTTATGGCCCTGGCTAGGACTTCCAGTACAATGTTGAATAGAAGTGGTGATAGCGGGCATCCTTTTCTGGTTCCTGTTCTCAAGAGGAATGGTTTCAGTCTCTCTCCATTGAGAATAATGTTGGCTGTTGGTTTTGCATAGATGCCCTTTATTATGTTGAGGAATGTCCCTTCTATTCCTATTTTGCTGAGAGTTTTGATCAGGAATGGGTGTTGGATTTTATCAAATGCCTTTTCTGCATCAATTGATATGATCATGTCTTTCTTTTTCTTTGTTTTATTTATGTGGTAGATGACATTGATTGTTTTTCTAATGTTGAACCATCCTTGCATACCTGATACGAACCCCACTTGGTCATAATGAATGATTTTCTTGATACGTTGTCGGAGTCTATTGACTAGGATTTTGTTGAAGATTTTGCATCTATATTCACAAGGGATATTGGTCTGTAGTTTTCCTTTTGAGTGATGTCTTTCCCTGGTTTTGGTATCAAGGTTATGCTTGCTTTATGAAATGAGTTAGGGAGGATTTCATCCTTTTCTATGTTTTGGAATAGTTTTAAGTAGGTTTGGTGTCAGTTCTTCTCTGAATGTTTGGTAGAATTCTCCGGTGAAACCGTCTGGGCCAGAACTTTTTTTGTTGGTAAGTGTTTGATGACCTGTTCAATTTCTTCTTTTGTGATGGATCTGTTCAATTTTTCCACATCAGTCTGTGTTAGGTTAGGTAAGTGATGGGTTTCTAGAAATCTGTCCATTTCTTCCAGATTTTCAAATTTGTTGGAGTACAATTTCTTTATAGTATCCTGATATTATCCTTTTTATTTCAGTTGGTTCTGTTGTGATGTCACCCGTTTCATTTGTTATTTGTGTTATTTGTATTCTCTCCCTCTTTTCCTTTGTTAAATTTGCCAGTAGTTTGTCAATTTTATTAATCTTTTCAAAACACCACCTTCTGGTCATGTTGATTTTTTTCTATTGTCTTTCTATCTTCTGTTTCATTGATTTCTGCTTGAATCTTGATTATTTCCTTTCTTCTGGTTACTGTAGGCCTTTCTTGCTGTGTTTTTTCTAATGATTGGAGATGTTGACTTAAAGTGTTGATTTTGGCTATTTCTTCTTTTTTGATGTGTTCATTTATTACTATAAACTGTTCACTGCTCACTGTTTTTTGCTGTATCCCCAAGAGTTTGGTATGTTGTGTTTTCAGTCTCATTTGATTCAAGGAATTTTTCAATTTCACTTTTTATTTCTTCTCTTACCCAGTCTTTCTTAAGAAGGGTGTTGTTCAATTTCCATGTGTTCACTCTTTTTCTGTTGATCTTCTTACTGTTGATTTCTAATTTGATAGCATTGTGATCTGAGAAGATGCTTTGCAGTATTTCAATGTTTTCGCATTTATAAAAGCTTGCTTTATGGCCTAACATATGGTCTATCCTGGAAAATGTTCCATGTGCACTGGAAAAAAATGTGTATTGTGCTGTTTGTTGTTGCGTGAAGTGCTCTGTAGATGTCTATAAGGTCAGGTTGGTGGATTGTATTGTTTAGCTCATCTGCATCTTCGGTGAGTTTCTTTCCAGTTGTTCTACCTTTCATTGAAAATGGTATATTAATCCTACTATGACTGTGGAGTCATTTATTTGCCTTTTCAGCTCTTTTAAAGTCTCATTTATGTATCTTGGGGCCCTTTCATTGAGCCCATAGATATTTATTATGGTTATATCTTC
>NW_006924401.1:3502-7970 GCF_000298275.1 Orycteropus afer afer
AAATTCCCTTAGTTTCTGCTTATCTGGAAATCTCCTAATTTCACCATCATATTTGAGGGACAGTGTTGCCAGGTATATAATTCTTGGTTGAAAATCTTTCTCTTTCAGGGTTTTATATATAGCATCTCATTGTTCTCACTTGCATGCTTTCTGCTGTGAAATCAAAGCTTATTCTTACTGGCTGTCCTTTGTAAGTAACTTTTTGTTCTTCCCGTGCTGCTTTCAGGATTCTGTCTTTGGTTTTGATGAGTTTGATGAGGATATGCCTTTGTAATTTTCTTTTGGGGTCTATCCTGTTTGGGGTTCGTTGGACTTCCTCAGTGGATATATTCTCATTTTTCATCATATCAGGGAAGTTCTCTTCCAACAAATCTTGGACAATTTTCTCAGTGGTTTTCTCTTCCTGTTATGGAATTCCAGTGACAGGTAGGTTATTCCTTTTGATGGTATCCCACGTGAATGTTAGGCTTTCTTCATTTTGTTTTGATCTTTTTTCTGATTGATCCCTTTCCATAGAAGTATTCAGTTATTTGTCTTCAATCTCATTAATTCTGTCTTCCGTTGCATCAATTCTTCTCCTTTGCCCTTTCAATGTGTTACCTATGTCTGACAATTTAGTATTAATCTTCTGGATTTCTATCTGCAGGTTTTGAATAATTTCTAATTTTTCATGTATTTTGTCATTTTGTTCATGTATTTTCTTCCATAATTCTTCTAGGGATTTGTTTGTGTTTTCCTTGATCTGTCTCTCAATCCTTTGAAGATACTTAAATATAATTCTTTTGAATCCTTATCAGAGAGTTCCATTGCTGTTTCTTCCTCAGGGATGTGTTCTGGGTCTGTATTCTGGTTCCTTGTTTCTACCACTTTATCTTGTTTCTTTGTGTAGACTTTTATGGTCTGTTGTCTCCGAGACATTGTGGCATTGTTGTATTTAGATCTCTGTTAACTGTTTGTGAAGAGTAGCTAAGGGTGAGTCAGGCTCTTCTTGGTGGTTGTTTATTGTAGGCCTGTTGGTAGAGAAGGAGGTGGTGACTCTCACTCAGTAAGTGAAGCTGCAGGAAGTGTTCATGTAGTTATGTTGTATGGGGACTTTTGCTGTCTCCCACTAGGTTAGACAAAAATAACAATTGAATAACCATCAAAAAAGTAAAAGCAAATGGATAGAAAACACACTGTGTAATCACACAGGAACAGTAATCAAAAAAGAAAAGAGGGAAAAAACAAAAAACACCGTAATATCTGGGGAGAGAGTGAGGAAATCAAGACAATTTCAAGATAGAACGGAATGTTCTAAACTTAGGGAAAAAATTATAAATCACAGGGTGCTAAAAGGGTAAGGAGGCCACATCTTCTGACCTCCTCTAACCACACAAGAGGAAGACAGAATCACTATCAGTAGCCCAAGGTCCATTCCTGAGAGGCCAGACATGCTGCCTCCCTCCAGCCCTTTCACCTACCATTCCTCCCAAAGCCCCACCACCTCTCTTCTGGGTTTGATAATTCGCTGCAGTGGCCACACAGAACTCACAGATTACAGGGTTAATTAGGGAAGCACCAGGCTACAATTCAAGTTCAGGAAAAACAGTCTCTCTCCCAGCCCACTGTTTCTCAGCCAACAATCTCTCACAGTCTCCTTCCTAGCAGTGTATGTCCCTCGGTGTCTCACTCAGTAATATGTGTCTCCTGTGTCTTTCCCAGAAGCACATGTCTCTTTCAGTGGCATGTCTTCCTCAACCAGCAGTCAGAGAGAGACTTCTTCTGCCTCTAGGAGGCCTCCTTTTGAGCCTGGCAGAGTGACCAAACTAACCAATCATAACATCAGAATTCTAAGGACCTGAGAGAGATCAGGAACCTCCCAGAACATTGCTTTGTGTTGCACCCAACTGAAATACTCCAGGTGGATAACAATCAGGAGCTCCTCAGTTGCTCACAGTGAATTCCACCACAGAGTTTACAAAGACTTATGGCTAGAAAGACCACACTAAGTAATTTACTCCACCACACAGGGTAACCTCAAAGAAAAAAAGGTTTGCTAAACCTTCACATCAAAATAAAAAAGACAAGCACAAATATTACCAAATACTAAAACAGTAGCAATGAAGGAAGAGATAACACGATTCATAAAGAAAACAAGCTCAGCACAGACAATTATATGGAACAAAGAAATCAGTAATACCATGAAAAAACACATAACAACATGACAGCAACAAATTCATATTTGTCAATAAAGGCATTGAAAGCTAATGGATTAAATACACTGCTCAAGAAATGGAGAGTTGGAGACTGGACAAGAAAACATAAGCCATCAATATGCTGTCTGCAAGAGACACACCGTAAAGACAAAGACACAAACAGACTAAAAATCAAAGGTTAGAAAAGGATATATCAAGCAAATGGTAACCATATAAGGGCAGAAGTGGCAATAATTTCTGATAAAATTGACTTTAAGACAAAAACCACCATAAGAGACAAGGAAGGTAATTATATAGTGATTAAAGGGTCAGTTAAGCAAGAGGACATAACTAGAATAAATATTTGCATACCCAATGAAAGAGCCCCAAAATACGTAAATCAGACTTTAACAGAATTGAAAAGACAAATAGTTGACTCCATAGTCATAGTAGGAGACTAATATACCACTTTTAATCAATTAGTTTTCTATCTTTTCAGATAGAAAAACTGGAAAGAAACTCAACAAAGATGCAGAAGATCTAAACAATACAATTCACCAACTTGACCTTACAGAAATCTACAGAGCACTTCACCCAACAACAGCACAATATACATTCTTTTCCAGTGCACATGGAAGATTCTCCAGGATAGACCATATATTAGGCCACAAAGCAAGCTTTAATGAATTTAAAAACATTGAAATACCGCAAAGCATCTTCTCACATCACAATGCTATCAAATTAGAAAACAACACTAGGAAAATCAATGGAAAAACAGCAAACACATGGAAACTGAATAACATCCTCCTTGAAAATGACTGGGTAATAGAAGAAATAAAAAATGAAATTAAAAAATGCTTTGAATCAAATGAGATTGAAAATACAACATACCAAAATTTTTGGGACACAGCAAAAGCAGTGATCAGAAGCTAATTTATGGTAATAGATGCACACATAAAAAAAGAAGAAAAGAGCCAAAATCAACACCTTAACCTAACATCTCTAAAAGTCAGAAAAAGAGCAGCAAAAAAAAAAAAAAAAAAACCTACAGTCATTTAAAGAAAAGAAATAATAAAGATTCAAGCAGAAATAAATGAAAAAGAGAATAGACAATAGAAAAAGTCAACAAGACTAGAAGGTGGTTTTTTGAAAAGATTAATAAAATTGACAAACTACTGGCAAATTTAACAAAGGAAAAGAGGGAGAGAATATAAATGACATGAATAAGAAATGAAATTGGTGACATTACAACAGAACCATCTGAAATAAAAAGAATTGTACTCCAACAAATTTGAAAATCTAGAAGAAATGGACAGATTTTTAGAAATACACTATCTAAACTAACACAGACTGAGGTAGAAAATTTGAACAGACCCATAACAATGAAGATGTTGAAAAAGTCATAAAAAAAATTACCAACAAAAAAAAAGTCCTGGCCCAGACAGTTTCACTGGAGTATTCTACCAAACATTCAGAGACGAACTGGCTCCAATCAAACCCAGATTACTCCAAAACAGAGAAGAACTGACACCACTCCTACTCCAACTAATCCAGAACATAGAAAAGGATGGAATCCTCCCAAATTCATTTTTTGAAGCAAGCATAACCTTGATACCAAAACCAGCCAAAGACATCGCTAAGAAGGAAAACTACAGACCAATATCCTTCATGAATATAGATGCAGAAATCTTTAACAAAATTCTAGCCAATAGACTCCAACAACATATCAAAAGAAAAAAAATTCATTATGACCAAACCATTATGATGGTTCAACATTAGAAAAACAATCAATGTAATCCACCACATAAATAAAACAAAGGAGAAGAACCACATGATCATATCAATTGATGCAGAAAAGGCATTTGATAAAATCCAACACCCCTTTCTTACAAAAAAAAAAAAACCTCTCAACAAAATAGGAATAGAAGGGACACTCCTCAACATAAAGGGCATCTATGCAAAACCACCAGCCACTCCTAGGAAGGAGGGTTTGGCAATTTACTTCCACAGTGATACTGCCTCAGAAACCCAAGGAGGGGTCACTGTGAGTCGGGGCCAACTCGACAGCACATAACAGCAACATGCAAAACCAACAGCCAACATTATTCTTAATGGAGAACAACTGAAACCTTGCAAACAGGAACCTAACAAGGATGCCCTCTATCACCACTTCTATTCAGCATTGTATTGGACGTCCTAGCCAGGGCAGTAAGGCAAAATGGGAAATCAAAGGCATACAAATTGGTAAGGAAGAAGTCAATCTATCCCTATTTGCTGATGATATGATCCTATAT
>NW_006924401.1:8140-9438 GCF_000298275.1 Orycteropus afer afer
TGCCCAACCTTCCTTCCGAGGAGTGGCTGGTGGGTTTGAACCGCCAGCCTTCTGGTTAGCAGTCAAGTGCTTTAGCCACTATGCTACCAGAGCTCCTATACCATTTACAATAGCTACCAAAAAAAAAATTAAATAGTTGGGAATAAATCTTACCAGGGACACAAAACACCTGTACAAAGAAAACTATAAAAGTCTGCTTCAAGAAACCATAAGAAATCTACATTAATGGCAGAATATACCATCCTCATGGATAGGAAGATTGAGCATTGTGAAAATGTCAGTTCTACCCAAAGAAAGCTATACATTCAGTGCAATCCCAATCCCGATCCCATCAGCATTCTTTAAGGATATGGAAAAATCAATCACTAACTTTATATGGAAAGAAAAGAGACCTCAGGTAAGGAAAGCATTATTGAAGAAGAAGAACAAAGTAAGAGGTCTCACACTCCCAGACCTTAAAACCTACTCTACAGCCACAGTAGTCAGAACCACCTGGTATTGGTACAATGGACACATAGACCAATGGAATAGAATTGAGAACCCAGAAATAGATTCATCAACCTATGATCAGCTGATTTTTGACAAAGGGCTGAAATCCATTAAATGGGGAAGAAAATGTTTGTTTAACAAATGGTGCAGGCAAAAATGGATATCCATTTGCAGAAAAATTAAACAAGATCTGTACCTCACACCATACACAAAAACTAACTCCAAATGGATCAAAGATGTAAATGTGAAACCTAAAACTATAGAGTTCCTCAAGGAAAAACTAGGGGTAAATTTGGGGGTCCTGAGAGTTCTGGTAGCATAGTGCCTAAGGCATTTGACTGCTAACCAGAAGGCTGGCAGTTCAAACTCAGCAGCCACTCCTCAGAAAAAAGGTTAGGCAATCTACTGCCATAGTGATACTGCCTTGAAAACCCAAAAAAAGGGTCAATATGAGTCAGATCCAACTCGATGGCAGTGGGTTTTTTAATATATGGCATAAATAGACTATCAAGCATAACCCAAAATGCACAAAGAGCAGAAGATAAACTAGATGAATGGGACCTTCTAAAAATTAAATTTTTATGTGCTTCCAAAGAGTTCTCTGAAAGAGGCAAAAGAGAACTTACAGATTGGGGGAAAAAATATTTTCAATGACATATCTGACAAAGGACTTATCTCTAGAATGTATAGAAAACTTCAGCACCTCAACAACAAAAAGACAAGTAATCCAGTTACAAAATGGGCAGAAGACATGAATAGACACTTCACCAGAGAGGATATTCAGACAGCCAACAAACACATGAAGAAAT
>NW_006924401.1:10598-11834 GCF_000298275.1 Orycteropus afer afer
GATCATAGTCGCAGGGGACATCAAGCTCAATGGCATAACATACTACGCATAAACATTGTTCTACATCCTACTTTGGCCAGTAGTGACTGGGATCTCAAAAGCTTGCAAGCAGCCATCTAGATGCAATGATGGGTCTCTCCTCATCCAGAGCAAAGAAGAATGAAGAAAACCAAAGACACATGGAAAAAATTAGTCCAAGTGATTGGTATACCATGCGATCCTCAGCCTATATGACTAGGAAACCAGAAGAACAAGATGTTGCTGGCTACCACTGTCAACCACTTGGAGAGGGATGTATGTAATAGATCCTGGATAGAGTGGGAGAACAATGTGGAACAAAAGTCAAAATCATTAAAAAAGGGGGGGGGCAGGTTTGCTGGTTTGATAGAGCCTGATGGAACCACTGAGACTATGGCCCCTAGCTGCCCTTCAGGTCTGGAATTGAACCTACTCCTGTGTCTTCTAGCCAAACAAAAGGCAGGCATATGAGCTGAACATTTATGTTAGATAGATACACTCCTTGGAGAGATCAGTCATGGGAGAATAGAAGGGCTGTGTATGCACAGGGACACAGCTCAGGAGGTAGGAGTGCAGGGGGGGAAGGGCACAGGAACAAAGTAACTATAGGGAGGAAGTGGGAGAGGAGCTGTTGCATTGTGGGAAATTGCAGTCATTGTCATGAGACAAAATGTATGTGAGCTGCTGCATGGAAAGTGAATTTGCTCTGTAAACTTTCACTCAAATCACAATAAAAATTTTTTTAAAAATTCATTTAAAATTATGTATTATACTTTCTAAGCCACTATATTGTCCAAAGATATCAAGAGGATGTTCATAAAGTTATTTTTAAAAAGACTGTATATCCAAGTAGAACATTCCAAAACAAATGAGCTTTTGTATAAAAACATAACAATGAAAAAAACAATGAAATAACTGGTGGATTAGTAAATAATTTTTTTACCAATATATGAACAATTAAAGCCAATTGTATGCCAAAGAAAATAAAAAGTGACCTGTTGGAATTATAAGTCCAGGCATGAATTTGTCTATGTGAGTGAATAATATTTTAAAAGATGATTAGAATTTGAGGAATGAGAAAATGAGACTCCAGAGAATGCCCCAATAAGATAACCAGAGTGGAAAGTGATATCACAAATATTGTATTAGTCCATTATTGTAAAAGTTAAGGAAAGGTTTATCTATTGAAGGAAATTTTCTTTGTTGGTTACCAGGGGC
>NW_006924401.1:12698-14220 GCF_000298275.1 Orycteropus afer afer
CTGTGGTTTCCAGCCAAACAAAGTACAGGCATGTGAGTTAAACATTTATCTCAGGTAGACACACGCCCTAGAGAGAACAATCATGGGAGAAGAAAGGGCTGCTTATGCACAGGGAGACATCTCAGGGGTCAGGAGAGTATGGAGGGATGGACACTGGGAAGAGGTAACTATGGGGAGGAAGTGAGAGGGGAGCTCTTGCATTGTGGTAAACTGCGGTCAATGACATGCGACAAAGTATATGTGAACTGCTGTATGGAAAGGGAATTTGCTCTGTAAATCTTCACCCAAATCACAATAAATAATAATAATAATAAAAAGGTTAAAACACACACACACACACACAAAGAAGAGTATTCTATGATTTTAGTGTTCTTACATTATTATACTTCTCCTTTATTTATGAGGAACTAAATTTTAACTGCCTTGTCTTATCCACTGTTTTAAGAGGAAGTACAGCAAACTAGAAATAAAAATGAAGAAACAAAACTGTTAATAACTTAATAAAACTATTTTCAAATCATCTTCCATAATACTCTGTGGTGCTGAAAATAAGCAGTATGTAGAAATGCTTATATAAAATTACTAAAAATATGATAGAGTGAGTTTGAAAAATGCTTTCCATCTTAAAATTATGTGTGCATATAATGAGATACCACTTTTACAGTCATTGAATAGAAAAAGATATGGTTAGAAAGTAAATAAGTATGTGTACATATACATGATAATAATTTAGTAGATCTTTAAAATTTTGGTTTTTTTTTTTTCATTCTGAAGCCACCTTGCTTTAGACATTCCACACTTACTGTGATCTGCATAAAAAAATAAAAAACACAGGGCCATTGAGTCGGATCCGACTCATAGCAACCCCTCCTTGGGTTTCCGATGCTGTATCACTATGGAAGTAGATTGCCCAACCTTCCTTCCGAGGCGTGGCTGGTGGGTTTGAACCTCCAGACTTCTGGTTAGCAGTCAAGTGCCTTAGGCACTATGCCACCAGAGCTCCCTAATCTGCATAAGTAGTCACTAAAATAGTCATTAAAATGATTGGCAGATTCTCATTTACTTCAGAAGTCTTAAAACTGGCCTCCTCCAAGTCATCATTAACTAACTAGACATTATAGAGAAGAGGAATTTGATTAATTCTCTATAATACATCCACTCCTCACATACGAACATGGTTAGGGTCCAAAGACCAGGTCATCATGAAAAATTTGGCATTATGTGAAAATGGAGGATGATGACCAAATCAGATCACAAAATGGAGGGTGACTATATCATTACATAACTGCCAAATTATATCATTACATTCCTGCCAAACCACTGAGAATCACAGCCCAGCCAAGTTGACACATAACCCTTACCATCTCAGCAAGCATCTCACCTCACACCTTGGTGTTCATTACTGCCTAACATAGGTCATTGTGTTAGACTGGGTTCTCTAGAGAAACAAAACCAGTAAAGCTTATATATATGTATATATAGAGAAATTTATCTTAGGAAAATGGCTCACACACTTATAGAA
>NW_006924402.1:0-601 GCF_000298275.1 Orycteropus afer afer
TGAAAGCCAATCCATGGAAGTGAGTCCATTTCTAGGTCCGAAGGGTAACCCAGGGCCATAGTCTTGGGGGTTCAACCAGTCTCTTTCCAGCCAATAATTCTGGTCCTATTTGTGTTTTTGAATTTTGGTTCACATTTTTCCTCCCACTCTACCCAGGATCTCCTGATTTAATCCCTTTCTGAGGGGTTGGCATTGGTAGCCAGGCACCATCTAGTTCTTCTGGTCTCAGGCCACAGAGGCTGAGGTCCTTGTGGTCCATCTTTGGACAAAAATTGTTTCCAGATGCCTTTTATATTCTTCACTCTTCTTTGCTCCAGTGGAAAGGAGACCAATAGTTGCATCTTAAATGGGCACACAAAAGCTTTTAAGACTCCAGTTGTTACTCACCAAAGTAGCTTGTAGAACAAAATTTTGGTGAACTATGTGTGCCAATTGAGCATGATGTCTCCTGAGACTCTGGTCCTGAGCACCCAGGCATGGTGATTCTCTCTCATAAAATGCTGTTGATTTAAAAACAAAAAACAAACAAACAAAAAAGAAAAGCAAGTTATTGTTGTTGTTAAGTGATATTGAGTTGGCTAACTCATAGGAACTCTATGTA
>NW_006924402.1:4725-5800 GCF_000298275.1 Orycteropus afer afer
ACCACCAGCCTTCTGGTTAGCAGTCAAATGCCTTAGGCACTACTCCACTAGAGGCATAGTGCCTAAGATATTTGACTGCCAACCAGAAGACTGGCGGTTCAAACCCACATCAGAAGGAAGACTGGACAATCTACTCCTGTCAAGATGCTACCTCAGAAACCCAAGGAGGGGTCACTATGAGTTGGAAAAGACTCCATGGCAGTGAGTTTTTTGGTATGTATATATCCAGTTATGGATACTTCTTACAAATAACCAAATACCTTGTGGGTTGTATTTTCTGGGTTGTAAGATTTACGATGGTAATTTCATGGAACAGCTTGTCAATTGGCATAGTATAGTTCATAAAATTTATGTTCTATATCCGAGTTTTGTGAGTGCTATTTGGGGTCTTAAATAGCAGCTATATAAAATATTACTATTGGTCTCTTTTTCACTAGAGTGAAAAAACAATGAAAGAAACCAAAAATTCAGGGAAGAAACTAGTCTGCAGGACTAATATTCTACATGAACCATGACTTCGTCTACCATGAGAACAGAATAACTAAATGATCCTGTCTACCACAGCCAACTATTCTGGACTGAGCCACAATAGATGGATGTTGATAAAATGTGAGAAGAATATGAGATATCCTTTAAACCCTAAACTTATCACCTGAGATCACACTCTAGCTAAACAGATTGGCTCATTTAAAACAAGAAAACAAAAAACACGCATTAACACTGTGCTCTTTAAAAAATAATCTATGTGACCTAAACATTCAACAATTACCCTAATGCAAAGATGAAAAAGTACTGGGTTGGGAAAAATAGATTACTGGAAATGAAACAAACAGAAATAATGAGAAAATTAATACTTCGTGGAAACTGTAAACAATATCTGAACAAATTGTGTCTTACTACCGTCAAGTCATTTCTGACTGATAGTGACCCCTCCTCGGGTTTCTGAGATAGTATCTCTAAGGAAGTAGATTGCCCAATCTTCTTTCTAAAGAGTAGCTGTTGGGTTTGAACTGCCAGCTTTCTTGTTAGCAGTCAAATGTCTTAGGCACTAATTGGAACATAATTCACTGTGTAA
>NW_006924402.1:6705-7617 GCF_000298275.1 Orycteropus afer afer
TTTTTTTTTTTATTGTTTCTAGGAATGCAATAGCTTGTTAATTGTTTGTATACCAAGTTTTGGCAGTCACCTGGATTCCAATTTCTACCAAATTTTTAAACATAAGAAAAATGAAAAATTTGGACTTCCAGCAAGATGGGAAAATAGGCAGACAAGCTACACAGACCTTATAAAACAAAGCAATGCAAAACCAACTGAAACTGATAGCAAAGATGATTCCTGTAACCCTGAGGTATGAAAGGAAAGATAAAGAAGTGGATTAAATACCAACTAGTAAAAGAACCTGAATGGAACAGTGAGCAAGGAGAAAAAAGGAGCAGTTGACTGCCAGCTGTCCTGGAGACACAATCATTTTGAACATTTCTTGATAGCAACCTGAGAATTGGCTCTTCTCACCAAAGACCACATGGCCAAGGAATGTATTTGTGCCTGACAACCAGAAAGGAAAATGATAGGACACAAACAGACCTGAGGACTGTCAGTGGCTGTCCTTAGGGCACAACCATTTTGAAAGGTTTGTGAATGGTGAGTGCAGTGATTTTGGATATACATGAGTAGTGTTCTTAACTGGACAGCAACTGGAGGTTTACCACTGGAAAGGTGTCACATTCCCCTTGTTGCTCTTAAACTCCACACTCTCTTGGTGAACAGGGGTGTGGCCATCCCCCATCTCCACCCACCTTCATGATCAGCAGGAATTCCATCCTGGTGTCTGCCCTGACAGAACCTGGGTGCCATGTCCAGCACCCCACAGTTTTGCTTTTCTTTTTGAATTGTGCTTATCCTCCTCTGTTATGCCCCCCCTTTTATTACTTTTCCTCTCCCTGATTCTAGTTTTTTTTTCCCCCTTTTTTTCTCTTCCCCTTTACTGGTTCCCTTTTGTTCTTCAAATCCCTTGTTTTTCCTTCTGTA
>NW_006924402.1:8937-10468 GCF_000298275.1 Orycteropus afer afer
AAACCCCAAACAGGATAGACCCCAAAAGAAAATCACCAAGGCATATCATCATCAAACTTACCAAAACCAAAGACAAAGAATGAATCCTGAAGCAGCAGAGTGTGGCTTTTCTACCCATAAATCTTTGTAAACTTGGAGGTAGAATTTGCCATGAGCAACTGAGGAGCTTCTGATTGCAAAAGTTGTCCACTTGGGTTATTTCTGTTGGTAGTGTCATTAAACAATGTTCTGGGAGGTTTCTGCTCTCTCAGGTGTTTGGAATTCTGATGTTATAGTTGGCTAGTTTGGCCACTCTGCTGGGCTCAAAAGGAGCCCTCCTAGAGGAAGAACTCTCTGCTGGCTAAGGAAGGAGAAGCCCCTGAGAGACATGTGCTGCTGGGAGAGAGATGCAAGAAAGACATGCATTGCTGAGAGAGACACCAAGGGACACACACTGCTGGAAGAGAAACTGTGAGAGACAGTAGGCTGGGAGAGAGACTGAGCATTGTTCCTGAACTTGAATTGTAGCCTGGTGCTTCCCTAATAAACCCCATAATCTGTGAGTTCTATGTGGCGATTGCAGTGAATTATCGAACCCAGGAAAGAGGTGGTGGGTGCTTTGGGAAGAAGGGCTGGAGGGAGGCAGCATGTCTGGCCTTGCAATAATAGGCCTTGGGCTATTAATGGTGATTCTGTCTTCCTCTTGTGTTGTTAGAGGAAGTCAGAACATGTGGTCTCCTTGCCTTTTTTGCACATGTTGTTGTTGTTGTTGTTTGCCGTAGTGTCGGTCCTGACTCATAGCAACCCCTCATTGGGTTTCCGAGGCAGTATCACTACAGAAGTAGGATTGACCAACCTTCCTTCCGAGGAGTGGCTGGTGGATTTGAACCGCCAGCCTTCTGGTTTTGCACTTAGGAAAAACAAAAAGTTACCTACCTACAAAAAGTTATCTGCAAAGGACAACCAATAAGACTAAGCTCTGATTTCTCAGCAGAAACCACGAAGGGGAAAAAGTAATGGGAAGGTAAGAAAATTTGTTAAAACAAGACTGACCTTACAAAAGATGTTAAAGGGAGTCATTTAGACAGAGAACCAACAACAGCAAACAACAACTGAAGATAAACACACATGATTATGTGACCCAGACATCAACTCAGTTATAAAGTATCCAAAGAAAGATAAGGTTACAAGATTTTAAACAGAAAACCAGCGACATCAATTGGTAGATGAGGACAACTACAAAACAAAATGATGGAACAAATAGTGTAGTTACAGAACTTCTAATTGGTGAAGAAGTCAAGACAATTGAGAGATATAACATATAGTTTTAACTTGGAATGAAAATAATAAATCACAGGGTTACCTCAAATAAATATCATAAACCTTCACATCAAAATAAAAAAGAAGACAAGCATAAATATTTAGCAAATACTAAAACAATAGCAATGAAGAAGATGATTACACAATTCATAAAAAAAATGAGCTCAGCACAGAAAATTATATAGATCAAAGAATCCAGCAACACCACTAAAAAACAAATAACAAAATAACA
>NW_006924402.1:12123-12722 GCF_000298275.1 Orycteropus afer afer
ATAAACAGATTACCAAGAGAAAAAAAGTCCTTGACCAGATGGTATTCACTGGAGAATTCTACCAATCAAAGAACAGCTGACACCAATCCTGCTCAGATTATTCCAGAACATAGAAAAGGATGGAATGCTCCAAAATTCATTTTATGAAGCAAGTATAACTCTGATACCAAGAGGTCTCTGAAAATGAAATAAGGAAAGCAGTATCATTTATAATAGCTACCAAAACCAGGCAAAGACACCACTAGCCAAGACAACTACAGATCACTATACCTCATGAATATGGATGCAAAAATCTTCAACAAAATCCTAGCCAATAGACTCCAACAACATAAAAAAAAAAATCCTGACCAAGTAGGATTCATACCACATCTGCAAGAATTGTTCATCATTAGGAAAACAATCAAAATAATATATGACATAACTAAAATAATGGAAAAGAATCACATGATCATATCAATAGATGCAGAATAGGCATCTGATAAATCCAAGATCCATTTCTGATTAAAAAAAACTCTCAGAAAAGTAGAAATAGAAGGTAAATTCCTCAAAATATATGCATATATGCAAAACCAATAGCCAACATTATTCTTGATGGATAG
>NW_006924403.1:0-667 GCF_000298275.1 Orycteropus afer afer
CATTGATTGATATGATCATGTGGTTCTTGTCCTTTGTTTTGTTTATATGGTGGATGATGTTGATTGTTTTTCTAATGTTGAACCATCCTTGCATACCTGACATGACCCCCACTTTGTCATAATCAATTATTTTCTTGATATATTGTTGGAATCTGTTGGCTAGGATTTTGTTGAAGATTTTTAACATCTATATTCATGAGAGATATTGGTCTGCAGTTTTCCTTTTGAGTGATTTTTTTTTGTCTAGTTTTGGTATCAAGGTTATGCTTGTTTCATAAAATGAATTAGGGAGGATTCCAACCTTTTGTATGTTTTGGAATAGTTTGAGTAGGATTGGTGTCAGTTCTTCTCTGAATGATTAGTAGAATTCTCTGGTAAAACCATCTGGGCAAGGATTTTTTTTGTTGGTAATTTTTTATGACTTGTTCAGTTTCTTCTTTTGTTATGGATCTGTTCAACTTTTCCATCTTAGTCTGTGTTAGTTTAGGTATGTAACGTGTTTCTAGAAGTCTGTCCATATCTTCCAGATTTTCAAATTTGTTTCAGTACAGGTCTTCATAGTATCCTGATATTTTCCTTTTTATTTCACTTGGTCTTTTGTGATGTCACAATTTTCATTTCTTATTCGTGTTATTTGAATTTTCTCCCTCTTTCCTTTGTTAAATTT
>NW_006924403.1:1221-3805 GCF_000298275.1 Orycteropus afer afer
GGGTGAAGTGCTCTATAGATAGCTATAAGGTCAAGTTGGTGGATTGTATTGTTTACCTCTTCTATGTCTTTGTTGACTTCCTTTCCAATTGTTTTATCTTTCATTGAAAGTGGTGTATTAAAGTCTCATACTATGACTGTAGAGTCATCAATTTGCCTTTTCAATTCTGTTAAAGTCTGATTTATGTATTTTGGGGCTCTTTCATTGGGTCCATAGATAATTTTTATGTTTATATCTTCTTGATCAATTGACCCTTTAATCATTACTTAATGTCCTTCCTTGTCTTGTATAGTCATTTTTGTCTTAAAATCAATTTTATCAGAAGTTAATATTGTCACACCTGCTCATGTTTGGTTGCCAAACCAAAAAAAAAAAAAGAAAAAAGAACTCACTGCCATGAGTTTACTCAACTCCTAGCAACCCCTCTTTGGGTTTCTGAGGTGACATCTCTATGGAAGTTGATTGCTCAGTCTTCCTTCCAAGGAATGGCTGGTGGAATAGAATGGCCAGCCTTCTGGTTAGCAGTCAAATGCCTCAGGCACTATGCTACCAAAAGTATTTGCTTGACATATCTTTTTCCAACTTTGATTTTTAGTCTATTTTTCTCTATGTCTCTAATGTGTGTCTCTTGTACACAGCATATTGATGGGATATGTTTTCTTATCTAGTCTGCAGCTCTCCATCTCTTGAGTGGTACATTTAATCCCTTCACCATCAGTGTAATTATTGACAAGTATGAAGTAGTTAATGTCATTTCGTTATGTGTTTTTTTCATGGTGTTCCTGGTTGTTTTGTTCCAGACAATTTTCTGTGCTGAGCTCATTATGTTTATGAATCATGTTATCATTTCCTCTGTTGCTGTTGCTTTAGTATTTGCTAAATATTTGTGCTTGTCCTCTTTTTTATAGTTACGTGAAGGTTTATCATTTTTCTTTGAGGTTACCCTCTGTTTTATAATTTTCTCCCTGAGTTTAAAACAGTCCAATCTATATTGCAACTCTCTTGACTTCCTCAATAATCAGAAGTTCTGTAATTACACTATTTTTTTCCCCTTCTTTTTGGTTTGTCATTGTCCTCATTTGACAATTGATGTCTCTGGTTCCCTATTTATAATCTTGTAAGCTTATTTTACTTTGGATATTTCAACAGTTGTGTTGTGTTCTAAGTTATGTCATCTTGTGTATTAATGCTCAGTTGTTCTCTATTATTAATTCTCTGTTCAGAGGACTTTCTTTACTTTCTCTTGTAAAGTTGGTTTGGTTTTACCTAATTCCCTTTATTTCTGCTTATCTGGAAATCTCCTAATTTCATCATCATATTTAAGGGACAATTTTGCTAGGTATGTAATTTTTCATTGGAAATTTTCTCTTTCAGTTTTTATATATACCATCTCATTGCCTTCTTGCTTGTATGGTTTCTGCTGAGAAATCAGAGCTTATTCTTATTGGTTGTCTTTGTAGATATTTTTTTCAATTTTTCCCATGCTTCTTCCAACATTCTTCCTTTGTGTTTGGTTTTAATTTGATGATGATACGTCTTTTGGGATCTATCTTGTTTGGGGTTTGTTGGACTTCCTGAATTTATAGATTCTCATTTTTCATCATATCATGGAAGTTCTCTTCCAACAAACCTTGGGCAACTTTCTCAGTGGTTTTGTTTTTCTCTTCCTGTTCTGGAATTCTTATAACATTTAAGTTATTCCTTTTGATGGTATCCCACATGAAACTTAGGCTTTCTTCATTTTGTTTTTATCTTTTTTTCTGATTGATCCCTTTCCAAAGACGTATTCAGGTATTTGTCTTCAATTTAATTAATTCAGTCTTCCATTGATTTGATTCTACTCCTTTGCTCTTTCAATGTGTTATCTGTTCTGAAAATTTACTGTTAATCTTCTGCATTTCTCTGTGTAGATTTTGTATCGCTTCTAATGTTTCATTTAATTTGTCATTTTCTTCTTGTACTTTCTTCTGAAATTGTTCTAAGTTTTTTTTTCCTGTGTTTCCCTTAATTTTGTCATTGTTTTCTTCAATCTTTCTATCAATCTGTGAAGATTCCCAAATATGATTCTTTTCAACTCCTTGTCAGGGAGTTCCAATGCTTCTTCTTCCTCAGGGATGTGTTCTGGTCTGTATCTTGTCCCCTTGTTTCTACTGATTTATTTTGTTTCTTTATGTGGAATGTGATTGTCTGGTTGTCTCTGAGACATTGTGACATTGTTATATTTAGAGCTGTGTTAACTGTTTATGAAGAGCAGTTAAGGATGTGTCAGGCTGTTCTTGGTGGTTATTTATTTTTGTCCTGTCATTGGAGAAGGAACTGGTGTATCTCACTCAGTAAATTGAGTTGCAGGAGGTGCAGATGTGGTTGCATCATATGGGTCTGGTTGCTCTCTCCCACTCAGATAAACAAAAACAACAATCAAAAAAAACATCAAAAAATTTAAAAGCAAATGGACAAAAAACACACTGCATAAACACACAGAAACAATTACCAAAAAAGAAAAGAGAAAAAAAAAAAAAAACCTTCAATATCTAAGGAGGGGACAATAAGAGAAAAGAGTTGGAGTAGGAGAAAAATGAAGAAA
>NW_006924403.1:3905-11592 GCF_000298275.1 Orycteropus afer afer
AAAAAAAAATGGGACCAGGAACAGAGAAGAGAGAAATAGCTGAAAACTAGAGACTGGGAAAGGAAGAATAAAGAAAAATAATAAAAAGGACAGAAGAAGAAGAAGAAGCAGAAGAAGAAGAAGAAGAGGAAGAGGAAGAGGAAGAAGAAGAAGAAGATTTTAAAATGGACAAAAGCAAAAAAAAAAAAAAAAAAAAAGAGAGAGAGACAGAGAGAAATCTGAGAAGGGCACGGCAGGGCACAGCACCCAGGTTGTGTCAGAGCCAATAGACTGGGATGGAATTCCTGCCAGCCCAGAAAGTGGGTGAGAGTGAAGAATGGCAGCATCTCCATTCATCAAGAAGGTGTGGGACATAAGAATAGCAAGGGGAATATCATACTTTTCCATTCATTAGTGTCTAGAATGTCCTTGCAGTCATTGGAATATAGAGCCTATTCTTAGGTCTCTGGGATCTGAAAGAACACTGTTGCTTTAAATATCCAAAATGGTTGAATTGTCTGTAAACATTCAAAATGCCTGCACCTTCCATACAGCCATAATTCTGCAGTTCAGCCCATCTCTCTCTTTGCTGCTTCCCCTTTTATTCACCAACCACCAGTGTAACATCCTCATAGCCCCTGGTTAGCAGGGCTGATTTTTAGGTTAAGTCTTAGGTCTTAATATCACTTGGCAATATTCAAGCTGTCTATGCCTTTTGGATTGCTGCCAGACAACAACTCCGTATGTGTCCGTTTTTGGTGTTTTCATGCAGGTTCTTCTAGTTGCAGTTTAGTCCACTTCTATATCCTTCCTTTCAAAAGTCAGTGCTCCAAGATTGTCTTCTGTATCAGTGTTAATTGACTCACCTTTTCTTTGTTGAAGAGCATCTGTGTAGTTTGTCTGCCTATTCTGCTCTCTTTCTGGAACTCCTGAGTAAGCATCTGTCTTGAATTGCTTGATGTGGCCCTTCTAGCCATTGTCCTCCATTCTGTGATGTATTGTAAATCTTATTATCCATGCCTGTTTTGGGTGGTTAGGTAGTTAAGGTTGGGTATCAACTTGGCTGGGCAGCTGGTAGTAAATGTTCCCTATAATGACTGGCAATTTGCTCTGTGGTGGGATTTGCCTTGGTCTGTTGATTGTTAAAGCCATCCACTTGGTTATTTCTGTTAGAGCAACACAGGTGGAATGCATCTTGAGTCCTGCCTTGCTGGAGGGTATAAATCAAATCACCACCCTTAGCTTCATTGAGGGTATACCTACAAATCTCCTGGGAAGTTTTTCTCTCCTCTTGCTCCAGTTCTGTGTTTTGGCTCATCATCATCTCACCTGTGGATTTGGGACAGCAGCCACCATCTGATATGCTGATCAAGGTTCATCAAACCCCAAGAATTGGGAGGATCCTGCAGATCCACTCACAGACCTCAAACTCACCAATGGCCAGTCTCCACCACTACTACATGAGACAATCCTTAGGTATCTGTGAGTTCTGTGAGGTGTTACAATGAGATACAGAACCCTAAGATGGGGAAAATTACTGGGATGAGGAGGAGTTAATGTCTGAAATGATGGATTGTTACCATAGTTTGGACATTTGGGACATCTTTAACCTCTGCCTCAGGGGGATTGGACTTGTGCTGATCTTTCTGAGAGAAATTGTTCAAGCAGCATCTTTCTGATATCCTTTGCTTTCAGCCAAGATCCATCTGATATCACCAGTGATATCCCCCATTCCACGTCCTCTTCTCAATACAGCTTGAAGTTCTGGAAGTTCTCTGTCAATATATTGCTGCAACCGTTTTTGAATTATCTTCAGTAAGATTTTATTTGAGTGTGATGTTAAAGATATTGTTCAATAATTTCCACATTTTGTGGGATCACCTTTCCTTGAAATGGGTACAAATATGAATCTCTTCCAATCAGTTGGCCAGGTAGATGTCTTCCAAATCTCTTGGCTTAGCTGAATGAGTGACACCAGAGTGGTGGCATCTGTTTCTTGCAACATCTCAATGGGTATTCTGTCAATTCCAGGAGCCTTGTTTTTTGCCAATTCCATCAGTGCAGCTATGATTTCTTTCTTCAGTATCATTGGTTCTTGATCACATGCCACCTCCTGAAATGGATGAACATCAGCCAAATCTTTTTGGTAAAGTAACTCTGTGCATTAGTTCCATCTTCTACTGGTGTTTCCTGCATAATTCAATCTTTTTCCCACAGAATCTTTGAATATTGCTACTTGAGGCTTAAATTGTTTCTTTAGTCCTTTCAGCTTGAGAAATGCCAAACATGTTCTTCCCTTTTGGTTTTCTAGCTCCAGGACTTTGCACATTTCATTGTAATAATTGACTTCATCTTTTTGAGCTGCTCTTTGAAAACTTCTGTTCAGCTTTTTTATCTTGTCAATTCTTCTATTTGCTTTAGCTACTCTCTGTTCAAGGGTAAGTTTCAGTCTCTTCTGACATCCATTTTGGTCTTTTCTTCCTTTCCTCTCTTTTTAATTACCTTTTGCTTTCTTCATGGATGATGTTCTTGGTGTCATCCCAGAATTCTTCTGGCTTTTGGTCATTGGAGTCCAGTGCATTAAATCTATTCTTTAAATGGTCTCAAAATTCTGGAGGGATATAATCAATGTCATATTTTGGCTCTCATGGACTTCTTTTAATTGCCTTCAGCTTCTACTTGAATTTGCATGTAAGCAGTTGATGACCTGTTCCACAGTCATCTCCTGGCCTTGTTTTGGCTGAAGATATTGAGCTTCTCTATCACCTCTTGCCACAGATGTAGTCAATTTGATTCTTGTGTACTCCATCTGGTGAAGTCCATGTGTATAGCCACCATTTGTGTTGTTGAGAAAAGGTATTTGCAATGAATAAGTCGTTGGTCTTACAAAATTCTATCATGCAATCTCCAGTGTTATTTCTATTGCCAAGGCCATATTTTCCAACTACTGGTGATGTTTCTTTGCTTTCACTTTTTGTATCACAATCACCAGTGATAATCAACACATCTTGAGGTAAAAATCTTCAGCATCCTCATCTTTGGTTTGATTGTTGGTTTCATGTACATTTTAATAATAGTAGTTTTATCTGGTCTTCCTTGTAGGTGTATGGATATTATTCTATCACTCACAGCATTGTACTCAGGATAGGTCTTGAAATATTCTTTGTGATGATGAATGTCATGCCATTCCTCTTCAATCTGTCATTCTCATCAGAGTAGAGCATATGGTCGTCTGAATCAAAATGGCCAAAACCAGTCCATTTCAGCTCACTAATGCCTAGGATAACTGATCTTTATATGTTTCATTTCATTTTTGACCACTTCCAATTTTCTTCGATTCATACTTTGTACATGTTACAGTTATTAATGGATGTTTGCAGTTGTTTCTTCTCATCTTGAGACATGCCCTCAGCACATTGAGGTCCCAAAAGCTTTATTCTATCCACTTCACAGTATACAATAATATTGCTTTATATCTCACTTTAGTGACTAGTGACTGGTGTCTTACAAGTTCATGAGCAGACATCTAAGATGCATCTATTGATCTGTCTTCATCCAGAGCAAATAAGAATGGAGAAAATTAAAGATGCATGGAAACAGTTAGTTCAAAGGACTAATGGACCTTTAGAACCTCAGCCTATATGATCCTGAGACCAGAAGGACTGGATGGTGTCTGGCTACCGATGTTAACCACTTGAAAAAGAATCAAAATTGGAAATCTTTTATACAGTAATGATGGAAAAGTCAAGAAAAATGTGGAACTAAATGCAAAATTGTACAAAAGGCCAGCCTTACTTGTTTGATAGAGACTGCTGAAACTCTTTAGGCTATGGCAGCAAGTCACTCTTCAGGCCTGGAATTGAATTCACTACCATGAATTTACCCTTATCCAAACAATAGACAAGGGTATGAGCTGAAGACATGCACTAGGGAGATCAGAAGAGCAGCATTTGCACAGGGAAAAAGGTACAGAGGCAGGAATGCATAAGCAAGAAGAACATAGGGAAAGGATAACCACAAGGAGGGTCCGGAAGGAGAGCTGTTACACTTTGGGGAATGTAACCAGTGTCACCAATATGTATGAACTGTTGAAGGTAAAATGAATCTGCTTTGTAAAATTTCACCCAAACCACAATAAAAAGTTAATGAAAAATGTTATTTAAGATACTCATGATACATGAATAAAGGTACCTAAAAAATATTTTTAGTAGCTTTGACCAATTGAGACTTTTATTTTTCTAATGTTAAATAACTATGAATACAAATATCAAGTAAGTTTTTCTTGCTTATTTTATAAGTCAAATGCCAAATATATGTGTATTTTATAGAGTATAACATTCTAACAGATTGTTTTGATTAGTCGTGAAATAGTAATATGTTTTATTTTATTGTAAATATGCTTAATCTCATTGGCAGATGTACAACATAATGTGAAGATTAAAATTATGAGAGATGTGAAACAGATTTTGGAAGATGTAAGATGATTCTGGCAACCTATTCAAATCAAGCATAGGATGATTGCTTTGAATGTAAACATTAAAACTTAGATGTTGTGGTTAGCTGCAGCCAAGTAGGTTATGACTCATAGTACAACATCATGAAAAACTACTGAGTCCTCAGCCATTCTCACAATCATTACTATGTTTGAGCTCACTGGTGCAGCAACTGTGTCAATCCATCTCCATAAGAGTCTTCGTCTTTTTCCATGACTTTTCACTTTACCAAGCATGATGTCCCTCTCCAAGGACTGGTCCCTCCTGATAACATGTCTAAAATGCATCATATGAAGTTTCAGCATTCTTTCTTCTAAGAAGAATTTTGGCTGTACTGCTTCCAAGACAGATTAGTTTGTTCTGGCATTCATGGTATATTTAATATTCTTTACCAACACCATAATTCAGTTCTTCTTCGGTATTCCTTATTCATTGTCAAGCTTTCACATGCATATGAGGCTATTGAAATACCACAGCTTGGGCCAGGCACACTTTAGCCTTCACCTTAATCACCCTTTTCTTTAATCTTTTAAAGGGGTCTTTTGCTGCAGATTTGCCTAGTGCAATGTCACCTGATTTCATGACTGCTGTTTCCATGGGTTTTGATTGTGGATCCAAGGAAAATGAAATCCCTGACAACTTTAATATTTTCTCTGTTTATTATCTGTCAATATGCTGTACTGTGGTGACTTACATGTTGCTATGATGTGGGAAGCTATGCCATTGGTATTTCAAATACCAACAAAAAGATCCATGGTAGTCAGGTTTAAGCAGAGCTTCCAGATTAAGATTGAAAAGAAGGAATGGGCCACACTTCTGGAAAAATTGGCCACTGAAAACTGGAATAGCAGTAAAATATTGTCTGATATTACTTGTTGTGTTGTTGTTGTTGTTAGGTGCCATCCAGTCATTTCCGACTCATAGTGACCCCATGCACAGCAGAACAAAACAATGCCCGATCCCACACCAGCTCCATGATCCCTGCTATACATGAGCCCATCGTTGCAGGCACAGTGTCAATCCATCTTGCTGAAGGCCTCCACCTCTCTCGTCGACCCTCCACCCTACCAAGCATGACAACCTTCTCCAGAGAATGGTCCCTTCTGATAACATGACCAAAGTAGGTGAGACAAAGTCTCTCCATTCACACTTCCAAGGAGCACTTTGGGTGTACTTCCTCCAGGACAAATTTGTTAGTTCTTTAGCAGTACATGGTACTTTCAGCATTCTTTGCCAGTACCACAACTCAAAAGTCTCTGTTATTCATTGTCCAGCTCTCACATGCATATAAGGCAATTGGAAATATCATGGCTTGTGTCAGGTGCACCTTAATCCTCAAGGAGACATCCTTGCTTCTCAGCACTTGAAACAGTTCCTTTAGGGTTGACCTTCCCACTGCTACTTGTCATCTAATATCTTGACTGCTGCTTCCATTGGCATCGATTGTAGAAGCAAGCAACGTGAATTCTTTGACAACCTCAATCTTGTCTCCATTTATTGTGATGCTTCTCATTGGTCCAGTTGTGAGGATTTTTGTTTTCTTTATATTGAGGCGTAATCCATATTGCAGACTGTATCCTTCAACCTTCATCAGTAAGTGCCTCAAGTCATCCTCACTTTCAGCAAGCAAAATTGTATCATCTACGTATTTCAGATTGTTTATGATTCTTCCCTCAATCCTGATGCAATGTTTTTCTTCATATAGTCCAGCTTCTCAGTTTATTTGCTTATCTATAAATTGAATAAGTGTGGGGAAAGGATACAACGCTGACACACTCCCTTCCTGATTTTAAACCATGTAGTGTCGCTTTGTTCCATTTGAACGACAGCCTCCTTATCAAGGTACAGGTTCCTCATGAGTACAATCAAGTGTTCGGGAATTCCCATTCTCCTCAATGTTATCCATAATTTGTCATGATCCACACAATCAAATGCCTTTGCATAGTTAATAAAACACAAGTAAACATCTTTCTGGTATTCTTTGCCTTGAGCCAAGATCCATCTGACAACAGCTATGATATCCCTTGTTCCACATACTCTTCTGAATCCAGCTTGCACCTCTGGAAGTTCTCTGTCAATATACTGCTGCAAACGTTTTTGAATTATCTTTAGTAAGATCTTACTTGCGTGCGATATTAATGATATTGTTCTATAATTTCCACATTCGGTGGGATCACCTTTCTTTGGAATGAGTACAAATATGGATCTCTTCCAGTCAGTTGGCCAGGTAGCTGTCTTCCAAATCTCTTGGCATAACCAAGTGAGTGCCTTCAATGGGGTATCCATTTTTTAAAATATCACAATGGGTATTCCATCAATTCCCGGAGCCTTGTTCTTTGCCAAATCTTTCATTGCAGCTTTGACTTCCTCCTTCAGTACCATTGGTTCTAGATCATATGCCACTTCCTGAAATGGATGAAGATTGACCAGTTCTTTTTGGTATAGTGACTCTGTGTATTCCTTCCATCTTCTCTTGATGTTTCCTGCATCATTCAATATTTGCCCATAGAATCTCTCAATATTGCAACTTGAGGCTTAAATTTTTTCTTCAGTTCTTTCAGCTTGAGAAATGCCTAGCATGTTCTTTTCTTTTGGTTTTCAGACTCCAGGTCTTTGCACATTTCATTATAGTAATTTGTTTTGTCTGCTCAGGCTGCTCTTTGAAATC
The DNA here is from genome assembly GCF_000298275.1 of Orycteropus afer afer. Lineage (NCBI taxonomy): Eukaryota > Metazoa > Chordata > Mammalia > Tubulidentata > Orycteropodidae > Orycteropus > Orycteropus afer. Next base: position 11,046 of record NW_006924403.1, read on the forward strand.
TTCTGTTCAGCTCTTTTATCTTGTCATTTCTTCCATTTGCTTTAGCAAGTTTCAGAGTCTCTTCTGTCATCCATTTTTATCTTCTGTTCTCCTTCTTGTCTTTTTAGTGATCTCTTGCTTTCTTTATGGATAATGTTCATGATATCCTCCCACATTTCTGGTTTTTGGCCATTGGTGTTCAATGCATCAAATCTATTCTTTAGATGATCTCTAAATTCAGGAGGCATATATTCAAGATCCTATATTGGCTCTCTTGGGCTTCTTTAAATTGTCTTCAACTTCAAGTTGAACTTGCATATGAGCAATTGAAGGTCTGTTCCACAATCAACTCCTGGCCTGGTTTTTGCTGAAGATATTGAGCTTTTCCACCACCTCTTGCCACAGATGTAATCAATCTGATTCCTATGTGTTCCATCTGGTGAAGTCCCCATGTACAGTCGCCGTTTGTGTTATTGAAAAAAGGTGTTTGCAATGAACAAGTCGTTGGTCTTGCAAAATTCTACCATGCAAGTTCCAGCATTATTTCTGTCACCAAGGTCAAATTTTC
>NW_006924403.1:12554-14156 GCF_000298275.1 Orycteropus afer afer
TGGATCCCTGTGGCTGACTGCTCCTCTCTTCAGGTTCTTGGCTTTTAATCCCCTTTCTTCTGCTCTCCCATCCTGCTGTTTTGGGCATGCCTGGGTTCTCTCTCTTCACCTGAATATTACTGGAAAATGTTATTAATAACACTGAAACGTTGTCTGATATAGTGCTGGAAGATGAGTCCTTTAGATTGGAAGGTACTCAAAATATGACTGAGAAAAAGTTGCTCCTCAAACTGGTTTTGATCTTAACGAAAGATGAAGTAAACCTTTGGGGACCTTTATTTCCTGAGGTGGCACAATTCAAAATAAAGAAAAACTGCACAGTTTCATTAATAATCACAATACAGAATGTACAAAGTACAAATCTAGGAAAATTGGAAGTTGTCAAAATGAAATGAAATGCATAAAGATCAATATCCTTTAGTGATATTGATTAGGGATTAGTGAGCTGAAATAGACTGGTATTAGCCATTTTGAATCTGACAATTATATTGTCTACTAGGACAGAAATTGCAAATTGAAGAGGAATGGTGTATTTGTCATCAAAAAGATTTCAAGGTCTGTCCTGAAGAAAATGCTGTCAATGATAGGATAATATCTATACACCTACAAGGAGATCCAGCTAATATTAATATTATTCAAATTTATGTATCAACCACTAAAGCCAAAGATGAAGAAATTGAAGATATTTGTCAAATTTTCCAGTCTGAAACTAACTAAAGATGCAATCAAGATATACTAATAGTTATTGGTAATTGGATTGTATAAGCTGGACACAACAAATAAGCATTTGTAGTTGGAAAATATGATGGTGATAGAAATGAGGCAGGAGATTACACAATAGAATTTTGCAAGACAAATGACTTATTCATAGCAAATACCTTTTTTTTTTTTCCACAAGAAGATAAACAGCAAATATTCACATGGTCCTCACCAGATGGAATACAAAGGAACCAAATTGACTATATCTGCGGAAAGAGGTGATGGAGAAAGTCAATATCATCAGTCAAAACCAGGTCAGGAGCTGACTGTGGAATACACCATCAACTGCTCATATACAAGTTCAAGTTGAAGCTGAAGAAAAATGGAACAAGTTCATGAGAAGCAAAATGTGACCTTGAATATATCCTATCTGAATTTAGAGACTATATAAATAAATTTGATGCATTCACTAAACACCGATGACTGAAGACCAGATGAATGGTCAAATGACATCAAGAACATCATACCTGAAGAAAGCAAAAAGTCGTTAAAAAGACAGGAAAGGAAGAAAAGACCAAAATGGATGTTTATGTATTTCATTTCCCTAAATATATACATCAATGTTTTTGTATGGTTATTAGGTACACAAAACTCAGTCATATTTACTCTTCCTACAATTGAAATTAGGTATAAAAAAAAATTGTGAAGCACACCCAATTCCACTGGTAGTCATTACCTTCTTGCCAGCAGCTAGAGTCAAAACTGATCATTTTCCTCACTTGGCCTTTGTAGAGTTGTTGGACTTTTGCATATTGATTAGCAAGATGACTACATGAAAATGACACACAGCTGATGATGGTAATATGTTTAAGTATGTTATCTATAGATGTTGTTATTGTTGTT
>NW_006924404.1:0-482 GCF_000298275.1 Orycteropus afer afer
GTTCCCTTATTAGGAAATATTTTAACTTTATTTATTTATTTCATGAAGACACATATGCTGTTTAGACTATGAATCCATGTCAATGGAAAGCTTCTCTTTTCCAGAATAGAAATATTGATGGGTAATGAGATGTGAATGTTTCAAAAATTTTCCTCAGATTTTGACTTTTTCATGTTATCTTGTGATTTTGTTTTCAGGAAAGACTTTTAAATCTGGCAATATTTTTATTTCTTTATTAAAACTTCCCAACATAATGATATGTCCAATCCCGCCCCCCATTATAAAAGGTCCCCTTAATTTCATCTTCCTCATTTTTTTTCTATTCTTTTTCTTCTTTGTATAATAGCACTAGAATGATTTTAACTCGTGCATTTCATTTACATACTCTAGAATCTTTGGTGTATTTTCATTATCATCCTTTTCATGTAATCTTGTTACCTAACATATTCTCTATTTAGATTTTTTTTTTCTATTTCTTAACA
>NW_006924404.1:1951-3075 GCF_000298275.1 Orycteropus afer afer
ATAACAGAATAAGAATAGCATAAAGCAAAACAGTTGTACATTTTGGTCTTGAGAAAATCCCAAAAGAGCGAATTCTGAGGTGTTTCTCTGGCTTTCCATATATACCAGCTTGGTCTAAGTTATAGACAAATGAATTGAGTATCTGAAAAGAAAAAAAAAATGTGTATTAAAAATTAGCAGGGTAATAACAATAATATAAAATATACCAAAAATAGATTATCATGCAAAAATATCAACGATTCTGCATTTATAGAATTAATCTCCTTTTTTCTTTTATTTTATGCCTTATTTTATAACTCTAGTGTGAAACAATTTTGTAGTAAAAATAACAGCACTAATTATGTACTTTTTCATTTTAAATGTTACATTGATCACGAAGACAACATTTTACTGTGAATTATATGATTTTGATAATAAACACACAATCTTCTTAATATATTTATGAGAACATACTTTGTCTATTTTTAAACAAGTATGTTCCTTACCCTTAAGATCAAATTTGTTCTCAAAGTATGATCTATAGTTCCTTTCTTGAGTTATCTGGTAATATATGCTCAGAAAGTTCAAATACATAGAGTGTATTGTTATTTGCCATGTGAGCAAACATTGATATTGCTTTAATCAGTGTAGATTTGATTACATTTAAAGGAATACAGGTATAGAAAGAATTTTAGTAATTAGCAATTAATTCTTTCCCCTATTTACACCTCATATGTTAAAAATTACTTTTAAGAGTACATAGTCACTCAAGTTTGTGAAGGAAAAGAAAAGGTAAAAGAGTTTAATTGATCAGTATGTCTGACTTCTGGATATTTTCAGACATCAACTAGATATTCCATGTTTTTATACACATTGTAGGCAACAAACATCCATAAAAAAAATGTTTTTAGCACATATACCTAATACAAACTTGTTGTCGTTGTCATTATGTCCCGAAACTTAGTGGTCAGTAATACTGTTTGTTACATGAATGAATGAATGAAAATTTTACAAATTGCATATATCTTGTAGTTAATCTTGAGGTATTTATATAGGATGAAAATGATTGCTAAATAGAAATAATTAACTTCCATTGGCTATTTTCTCCATGCCTTGAGAAATTGTATGATACCAGGTAGAACTGC
>NW_006924404.1:4180-5968 GCF_000298275.1 Orycteropus afer afer
AAATCTCTTTCTGTGTGGGAGCATGTTATTTTGACCACTGCTGTTAACAAAAGTGTAAGAAACCAAACTCACTGCTGTTGAGACAGGTCCACCTCATAGCCATCCTTTCTTGGGTTTCAGAGATGGTTTCACTATGGAAGTAGGTTGCCCAACCTTCCTCACAGTGACTGCTGTGAACCGCCAGTCTTCTGGTTAGGAATCAAATGCCTTAGGCACTATGCCTCCAGAGCTCCCTATTTCTCCAATTTTATGGAAGAAATGTGAAACCAACTTCCAACAAAATCAAAGCATATAATTAAAGAAAGTTAAACTTGAACAATTTATTAGTTAAAAACAATGTTACTCTGATGATAGATTGCCTATTTTAGAGAATTTCTTAACATTATCTAGAAAAATGAAATTTTTTCACACTAAGAATATCGTCCAACGACTACTTCTTTAGCACTCCTGAATAAATTCTGCATGCCTTTTTTTGTGTTACCTAGAAAAATATGACCAGATACTGTAATAGCTAGAGAACAATTTCTACCACAAGTTATTTTTCTCAGAGAAGACTGAGAATGTATCACGCTCCAAACTTACCCTAGTTCACAGAGACGAATTTAATCTATTTCAGGATGCCGAGCTTATTGAAAAATGGGAAATATTGCTTTACTGTAGGTATCTGTGTATAAACAAGGTCATTCCTTTATAGGAAAATGAAGGAAGATAAATCAGCACTAGACCTTTACTCAGTAATTTTACATCAAACTTGACAACTTCATTAACATTAACTATACTTTCCTTCACTAGAATTCTGCTTCTCTACATTTAAAAGTGATGTATATTCTAGCATTTTTATATTAATAAAATTATCACATAGTACAAGAGAAGTTATAGCCTTAAAAAATAATATATACAGAAAAAAGACAAATAATATATCTTCAGTCTAAACATGGTCAATGCTATTTTCCCAAAGTAAGGCAATATAGATAATTCACTGACCTGAAAGTTTGAGTTAGGAAGCCTTAGGCTACATCAGGAAGAATTTCTCCCTGAGAGAAACTTCATGTTCATTCTTTGGCAAAATCTAATTCTAAACAAAATACAGAGAATTACAAACAAATCATTCAAACATACCTTTGCTAATACTCTAAAACGATTTGTAAAATCTCAAATCTCCTTAGAACATTCTGTAGTATTGAAAAGGTAATAGACTTCACCAATCCACTAAACCTTCAGAGAGGCCAAGAAAAGTAGACATTTATTCCACAGGAAAATGAACTGTGACTTTTCAATGCACATTTAACAACTTAATAAAATTTAAAGTAAAAATTTAAAAAAAATGAGTTTCAAAATTCCTGAAAAACATAATATATATATTTAAGTCCTAAAATAATCTATTTGATGAGTGTGCCAGAAGTAAATTGTGTGAAAAGACAGAATATAAACTAACGTGACAATGCAAGAACTAAATAGGTCTTTGAAAACTTTAAGTAATCATATTCCCAGAAGCATTTCTATGCATGTTTTTGCCAAAAGCACTGACTGGCCACCAAAATGGCCCTGTTCCATTGGGCATTTTCTAATGTGAATTTTACTCTTTGTCTTTGCATTACCATGGCTCAGGCCTCTCTAGAGACCCCAGCTTATAGTCAGACCCAAAGAAATTCAAAAGATCATTGTTATTTTTGGAAAAATAGGAGGGAATGTTGAATGTTGTTGTTGTTAGGTGCCATCCAGTCGGTTCTCCCTCACAGTGACCTTATGTGCAACAGAATGAAACAGTGCCCCATTCTGTGCTGGCTT
>NW_006924404.1:6932-10717 GCF_000298275.1 Orycteropus afer afer
ATTGGTCGAGTTGTGAGGATTTGTGTTTTCTTTATATTAAGGTGTAATCCATACTGCAGACTATAGACTTCAATCTTCATCAGTAAGTGTTTCAAGTCATCTTCACTTTCAGCAAACAAAATTGTGTGATCTGTATATCGCAGGTTCTTAATGAGCCTTTTTCAATCCTGATGCCACATTCTTCTTTATATAGTTCAGCTTCTTGGATTATCTTCTCAGTGAACAGATTGAATAAACATGATGATGGATACAACCCTGACATACTCCCTTCCTGATTTAAAACCATGAAGTGTCTTCTATTTCTGTTCAAATGACAGCCTTCTTGTCCATAGACCAGTTCCTCATGAGTATAATTAAGTGTTCTGGAATTCCCGTTCTCTTCAATATTATGTATAATTTATTATAATCCACAAAAAGGCATGCTTTGCAAAGTCAATAAAACACAAGTAAACATTTTTATGGTATTCTTTGTTTTCAGCTAAGATCCATCTGAAATCAGCTATGGTATCCCTCATTCCATATACTCTTCTGAATCCAGCTTCCATTTCTGGAAGTTCTCTATAAATATACTGTGGCAACCAGTTTTGAGTTATCTTTAGTAAGATTTTACTTGCTTGTGATATTAATGATTTTGCTTGATAATTTTTACATTCTGTGGGATCACCTTTCTTTGGAATGGGTACAAATATGGATCTCTTCCAGTCAGTTGGCCAGGTAGTTGTCTTCCAAATCTCTTTTCATAGCCAAATGACTGCCTCCAGTTTGGCATCCATATATTGAAATACATCAACTGATATTCCATCAATTCCTGTGACTTGTTTTTTGTAAATTTCTTTAGTGTAGCTTTGACTTTTTCCTTCAATACCATTGGTTCTTGATTATATGCCACCTCCTGAAAAGGATGAATATTGTGCTAGTTAAGTTTGAGTGACAACTTGGCTGGGCCTGCTTGAGTGGGTGAGCAGGTGGATGTAGTATTCCCCATGATGAGACTAGTAATCAACTCGATGGTGGACTCTACTATGAGGAGCTGCTCTAGGGATGTAGTCTGCTTCCTGTATATAAGGAGAAGCCTTGGCGAACACTCTCTAGCTTATGGTATGCATGAACTCTCTGTGTAGATGAGTCATTGTTCAGGAATCTGCCATGCTGTGTCAATCTTGGGTCTGGCAATGGACTTGAATTAGTGGCCTGACATGTTCTTTGATAACATTGGGACTGTGCCTTGTTCCTTGCCAACTTTAGGCTTGTCAGCCTCAGCAGCCAGAAGCTGAGTGAAGAAAAGCCTCCAGCTTCACTGTGCCGGGAGGAGGAGGCAGAGCTGAAGCCCAAGGGTGAAGGGCATTCATCCAGACCCTAGAGGCTTTTAACTCTGACTTAAAACTACCAAACTGTAAGAGAATAAACTCCTGTTTGTTAAGGCCATCCTGTTTCTGGTATATTCTTGTCAGAAAAATTCTAGGTAACAAGAACAAACATCTATCTATCTATCTATCTATACCTATATATATAGGTATCTATACCTATCTATCTATCTATTTATCTATCTATCTATCTATCTATCTATCTATCTATCTATCTATATACCTATATATATATAGGTATAGTGATTCTATATATTCCTTCCATTTTATTTAGTGGTTTCCTGCATCATTCAATATTTTGCCCATAAAATCTTTCACTATTGCAACTTGAGACTTATTTTTTTTTTCCCATAGTTCTTTCATCTTGAGAAATGTTGAGTAGATTCTTCTCTTTTGGTTTTGTAACTCCAGATTTTTGCACATTTCATTATAATAATTAACTTTGTCTTCTTGAGCTCCTCTTTGAAATCTGTTATGGTCTTTTGTCTTGTCATTTCTTGTTATTTAGCTACTTTAATTAAATGGCAAGTTTCAGTCTCTTCTGATATCCATTTATCTTGTCTTCCTCTTCTGTCTTTTTAATGACATGTTACTTTCTTCACAGATGTAGTTCTTGATGTCATCCCACAGTTCCTCTGGTTTTTGGTCACAGGTGTTCAATACATAGAATCTATCCTTTAGATGGTCTCTAAATTCAAGAAGGATATAGTCAACATCATATTTTGAATTTCATTGACTTCTTTTAATTGTTTTCAGCTTTAAGTTGAACTTGCATATGTGCTTCTCCATTGCTTCTGGCCACAGATGCAGTCAATCTGATTCCTCTGTATGCTGTCTTGTGAGGTCCACCTGTATATCCACCATTTGTGCTGTTGAAAAAAAGGTATATCTACTGTATAAGCCATTGGTCTTGCAAAATTCTATCATGCTATATCCAGCATTATTTCTATAAGCAACGCCCTATTTTCCAACTACCAGTGATTATTCTTTGTTTCTAATTTGCATTTCAATCACCAATAATAATTAACACATCTTGATTGCATACTTGGTTAATTTCAGACTGCAAAAGTTCGTAAAAATATCTTCAATTTCTTCATCTTTGGCTTTGTTTGTTGGTGTGTAAATTTGAATAATGGTAGTAGTAGTAACTGATCTTCCTTGTAGGCATATGGATATTATCCTATTACTGATAGCAGTGAACTTCAGGATAGATCTTGGTATATTCTTTGTGATGATGAATGCCATGCCATTTGTCATCAATGTGTCATTCTTGGCATAGTAGATCATATGGTTGTCTGACTGGAAATGGCTGAAACCAGTCCATTTCAGCTCACTAATGAGTAGGGAGGACCTGGGTCTTTTCCATCCACGCATGGCTGAGGCAGCAATCTAACTAGCAATCTACTTCTATGAAGATTTACCACCTCAGAAACCCAAAGTGGGTCGCTATAAGTACTTTTAGGACAGCTATCAATTAAAAATGATTCCTTATATATCATAAAAACCTAGTCAAGATTTACATTTATAATTGTCTTTTAAAGGTCATAATCAAGAAGGGAGTGCATCAAGGAGCAATCTCCTTGATAATAATAATTAAAGATAATAATCTTTTTGTGTTCCATTTCATTTTGACAACTTACTTTGTCTCATCTATTTTCGTCATGATATCAGAAGAGATTGATGACCATTGTCTGGGGAAGGCTATAATGCCTGGTAAAGGGTAAGTGAGGAAAAGGAAGACCATCAGTGAGATAGACTGACACAACATATTCCCATAGATTAGCTTTGCTCTGTAAACTTTCACCCAAATCACAATATTTTTTTTAAAAAAGATGTCTTAAAGATCTAACTGTAAAATCTAAAATTATAAAGAGCATCAAAGAAAAATAAATGTAAATTTTTGACCTTTATTTTGTGACACAATTTGATCCTTGAGAACAACTAAAAAATGCACAAATAACAAAAATATACTAGACTATTGAGATCTCCTAAAAATTAAACACTAATATATATCAAAAAAACTTTTCCAAACAGTAAAAAATATCCCACAGACTAGGGAAACAATTAGCAAAGACATATCTGACCAGGTGGTAACCTCTAAAATTTATAGAAAACTTTAACATCTCAAGAACAAAGCTATCAATACAATATAAAAATAAGTAGATGATATGAACTTATAGACCACCAAATAAGACATACAGGCAGCCAACAAACCCATGAAGAAAAGCTAGAGGTCATTATTCCTTCAAAAAAAAAAACAAAAACAAAAACAAAAACAAAAAAACAAACATACTCCCTGTCATCCTTAGGTAGATGTAAATCAAAACAATAATGAGGTATCATCAGACAAAACTAATAACAGCAAAGTTAAAAAAAAAAAAAATGCTGCAATGTGTGGAGATACTGGAATTCTTTTACGCT
>NW_006924404.1:12452-13654 GCF_000298275.1 Orycteropus afer afer
CTTGTGGCTCTGTTGTTATATGACAAGCCAGAGATTAAGATGGAATATATTGCCAATATGCTCACTTTAAAATATAGTCCTCTGTTTAATTCAGGCGAGACCAATGTAATTATAAATCTTCTTCAAAGTACAAGAAGGAAGTAGAAAAGGAGTTCTGAATCAATGAGAGATTTGAAGATGATAAGCTTAGGCTTTTGCTGATTAAGAAAAGAGGCCATGAGCAAGGCTACCACTCATAAAACCAAACTCACTGCCATAATACTGACTCCAACTTATAGATATTCAAATTGGGTTTCCAAGGCTGTAAATCTTTAAGGAAGCCAATTGCCTCACTTTTCTTCTGCAGAGAAGCTGACGAGTCTGAATCATTGACCTTTTGGTTATTAGTCAAATGCCTAAAATAATATACCACCAAATCTCCTTGTGTTGTTATTGTTATACGCTGTCCAGTCGGACCCAACCTATAATGACCCCTCCTTGGGTTTCTGAGCCGATATCACTACAGAAGTAGATTACCAAACCTTCTTTCCAAGGAGAGGCTGATAAGTTTGAGCCACCAGCCTTCTGGTTAGCAGTCAAGGGCTTTAGGCACTATGCTCCTATACCAGAGCTCTAAATCTCCTTAGGTTACCACTAAAATCTGGAAAGGTGAAGTAAAAATGATTGCGTTTTACATTTAGTAATGGAAGAATTTGAAAAAAATTTAAGGAATGAAAAGTCTAGAAAATCAGGCTGACTGATAAGCTCATTGTAAGACACTAGGCTATTACACTAACTATGGAGGAGGACTTTGTGGAAAGACTTTCTCAAAGGTCATTAGTATTTTGCATCATTCTCTTGTAAGAGACCTTACAAGAAGTGGAGAAAAGAGCACTTGTTACAAAATACCTTATGAAATGACAGATTTCAGTGAGAGAGAGAACCAGGACAAATGATGACTGATTTCTATCAACCATCAAGTTTTTGAGGTCACACTTTCTGGCACTAATTATTCAGAAGGCAATCCCTAATGCAGCCTTCATTATTTTGGTTAACTGCTTTCAAATTATCTCAAGAAGAGAGAGAAAAATAAAGGCAAACACATTCTTTGGAAAATAATAATGGGATTTTTTTTTCTTCTAAAACAAATTTTCCTATATAAAAAGTGTGTGGAAACTAGCAATGTTTGTGGAAACTGAAAATTCAACCAAATTTCTCATAAG
>NW_006924405.1:0-515 GCF_000298275.1 Orycteropus afer afer
AGAAGGATGTCATGCTTGGTAGGGTGGAGGGTCGATGAAAGAGGGGGAGGCCTTATTAATTGCATATACCTTTTTCAACAAGAGAAATGGCAGCTATACAAATGGACTTCGCCAGATGGAATACACAGGAATCAGGTTGACTATATCTGTAGCAAGAGGAGACGGAGAAGCTCAATATGTTCAGTCAAAACAAGGCCCGGAGCTGATTGTGGAATAGACCATCAACTGCTCATATGCAAGTACAAGTTGAAGTTGAAGACAATTAAAACAAGTCCACGAGGGTTAAAATTTGACCTTGATTATATCCCTCCTGAATTTAGAGACTATCTAAAGAATAGATTTGATGCATTGAACACCAGTGATTGAAAACCAGAGGAAGTGTGTGGGATGACATCAGGAAAATCCTCCATGAAGAAAGCAAAAGGTCATTAAAAATGCAGGAAAGAAAGAAAAGACCAAAATGGATGTCAGAAGAGACTCTGAAACTTGACCTTGAGTGGAGAGTAGTTAAAGCA
>NW_006924405.1:980-1803 GCF_000298275.1 Orycteropus afer afer
ACCTGGCCAAGTGACTGGAAGAGATCCATATTTGTACCCATTCCAAAGAAAGGTGATCCCACAGAATGTGGAAATTATCAAACAGTATCATTAATATCACAAGTAAAATCTTGCTGAAGACAATTCAAAAACGGTTGCAGCAGTATACTGATGGAGAACTTCCAGAACTGGAAGCTGGATTCAGAAGAAGACATGAAATGAGAGATACCATTGCTGATGTCAGATGGATCTTGGCTGAAAGCAGAGTACCAGAAAGGTGTTTACTTGTGTTTTATTGACTATGCAAAAGCATTCGATTGTGTGGATCATAACATATTGTGGATAATGTTGAGAAAAATGGGAATTCCAGAACACTTCATTGTACTCATGAGGAACCTGTACATAGACCAGGAGGCTGTCAATCGAACAGAACAAGGGAATACTGCGTGGTTTAAATTGAAGAAGAGTGTGCGTCAGGGTTGTATCATTTTACCATATTTATTTGTTCAGTATGTTGAGCAAATAATACGAGAAGTTGGACTATTTGAAGAAGAACATGGCATCAGGATTGGAGGAAGGTTCTATAACAACCTGTGATACACAGACAACACATCTTTGCTTGCTGAAAGTGGGGATGACTTGAAGCACTTACTGATGAATATTGGAGAGTACAGTCTGCAGTATGGATTACGTCTTGAAGCACTTACTGATGAATATTGGAGAGTACAGTCTGCAGTATGGATTATGCCTTAATATAAAGAAAACAAAAATCCTCACAACTGGACCAATAAGCAGCATCATGATAAATGGAGAAAAGATTGAAGTTGTCAAAGATGTCATATTA
>NW_006924405.1:2068-3940 GCF_000298275.1 Orycteropus afer afer
TGCCTTGGCAACCCAAGGAGGGGTCGCTGTGAGTCAGATCTGACTTGACGGCACATAACAACAACAACAACAACAACAACAACAACATATGCATGTGAGAGCTGGACAATGAATAAGGACAACTGAAGCAGAGCTGATGTTTTTGAGTTGTGGTATTGGCGAAGAATACTGAAAGTACCATTGACTGCTAAAAGAGCTAACAAATGCTCCTTGGAAATGAGAATGGCTAGACTTTGTCTTACCTCCTTTGGTCATATCAGAAGGGACCATTCCCTGGAGAAGGATATCATGTTTGGTAAAGTGGAGGGTCAGTGAAAGAGGGGAAGACCCTCAACAAGATGGATTGACACTGTGGCTGCAGTGATGAGCTCAGATGTAGCCAAGTATTGTGAGGCTAACACAGGACTGAGCAATGTTTTGTTCTGTTGTACATAGGGTTGCTATGAGTCAAAGCCAGCTCGATGGCACCTAAGTACTACTACTGTTGTAAATAGTATTGATTTCCTTATTTCCTTTACAGCAGTCTCTTTGCTGGTGTATAGGAATTCAGCTGATTTTTGTATGTTGATCTTGTATCTTGCCAATATGCTAAATCTCTCAATTAGTTACAGTAGGTTTGTCATGGAGATTCTTGGGTTTTCTATGTATATGATCATATCATGTGCAAATAGGAATAGTTTTGCTTTTTCCTTACCAATCTGGATGCCTTTTATTTCCCTTTTTTACTGTTCTGGCTAGGACTTTCAATACAATGTTGAGTAGAAGTGGTGATAGAAGACATCTTTGTCTGATTCCTGTTTGCAAGAGAAATTATTTGAGTCTCTCTCCATTGAGAATAATGCTGGCTGTTGGTTTTGTATAGATACCATTTATTAATGTTGAGTCTTTTCCCTTCTATTCTTTTTTTTTTTAATTGTGATTTGAGTGAAAGTTTACAGAGCAAATTCACTTTCCATACAGCAGTTCACATATACCTTGTTTCATGACATTTGATTACAATTTACCACAATGCAACAGCTTCCTTCCCACTTCCTCCCTATAGTTACTTCTTCCCTGTGTCCTTCCCTCCATGCACCCCTGACCCGTGAGCGATGTCCCTGTGCATACACAGCCCTTCTATTCTCCCATGATTGTTCTCTCCAAGGAGTGTATATGCCTCGTGTAAATGTTCACCTCATATACCTGTCTTTTGTTTGGCTGGAAGCCACAGGTGTGGGTTCAATTCCAGACCTGAAGGGCAGCTTGGGGCCATAGTCTCAGTGGTTCCATCAGGCTGTATCAGACCAGCAAACCTGTCCCCCCCCTTTTTTGTTTCAAAATATTTTGAGTTTTGTTCCACATTGTTCCCCCACGCTGTCCAGGATCTCCTACATAGACCCCCTCTGAGTGGTTGACAGTGGTAGCTGGGCACCATCTAGTTCTGTTCTCATGGTTGTATAGACTGAGGATTGCATGGTATACCAGTCTCTTGGCTAATAATTTCCATGAATCTTTGGTTTTCTTCATTCTTTGCTCTGGACAAGGAGAGAGCCATTTTTGCATCTGGATGGCTGCTTACAAGCTTTTAAAATCTTAGTCACTATTTGCCAAAGTAGGAGGTAGAGCAATGTTTTGTGTAGTATGTTATGCCAATTGAGCTTGATGTGCCCTGTGACTATGCTCCTGAGCCCACAGGTTCAACTCCTTGCTCCCTCTGGGTAGCTGGCTGTGCCCAAGAATTAACTACAACCTTGTCCCTTGTCAGCTCTACTGTACACCTGGGAATTCTTTTTTTTTTTTAAATTTTATTTTATTTATTGTGATTTGGGTGAAGATTTACAGAGCAAATTCACTTTCCATACAGCAGTTCACATATACTTTGTCTCATGTCAT
>NW_006924405.1:7724-9719 GCF_000298275.1 Orycteropus afer afer
TATCCTTCCCTTCAAGGCTCAGGGGTCCAAGATTATCTTCTGTGTCTGTGTCAATGGGTTTCCCTTTTCTTTCTTGAAGACTGTCTGTGCAGTCCTTCTGCCTAGTCCACCATCTTGCTGGAACTCCTACACCTAGGAATTCTTATAGAACATAGCAATACACTTGTAGAAACATTGTCTGCCTACCCTATACATGGTCTTGGGAACATTGCTCCTTGCATAGACATATACCTAATAGTATAGCCTGTCCACCCATCTTCCACCTATATATCCATGTTTGCCTTCACTGACAATGCAGTACTGTAAGTGCAAAAGGGTTCATAAAGATGAACCCTTTATATACCTCCCATGTTCCTCTCTATGTCTTCCTCTTCCTCAGTGCTACCATGTTGATCACTCACATTTGGTATATTGCCCTTTTCTTCACCCAAATCAGTACTTGTCTCTACGCATCTAACAGTGTTCTCTCCTCTTCCCTCCCACCCCAGTAACCAACAAAGAAAATTTCCTTCTGTATATACGCCTTTCCTTGACTTTTTACAGTAATGGACTAATACAATATTTGTTCTTCTGTGATTGACTTTCTTCACTCAGCACAATGTCCTCTAAGTTCATCCACATTATGTTGTGTTTTGCAGATTCTATGTTATTTATGGTTTCATAGTATTCCATTGTGTGTTTGTACCATAGTTTGGTTATCCATTATGCAGTTGACGGACACCTAGGTTGTTTCCATCTTTTGGCTATTGTAAATAGTGCTGCGATGAATATGGGTGTGCATGTATCTGTTCTGTTCCTGGCTCTCATTTCCTTTTTTTAGTTTTTATTTTATGTTTTATTCTGATTTGGGTGATTTTTTTTTTTCCTTTTTTAATTCTGATTTGGGTGAAAGTTTGCAGAGTGAATTCACTTTCCATACAGCAGTTAACATACATGTTGTCTCATGGCATTGACTACAATTTACCCCAATGCAACAGCTCCTCTCCCACTTCCTCCCCATAGTTACCTCTTCCCTGTGCCCATCCCTCCAAGCACTCCTGCTCCCTGAACTGTCTCCCTGTGCATAAACAGCCCTTCTTTCTCCCATGATTGTTCTTTCCAAGGAGTGTATCTTTCTCAGGTACATGTTCAACTCATATGCCTGTCTTTTGTTTGGCTGGAAGCCACAGGTGTGGGTTCAATTCCAAACCTGAAGGGCAGCTAGGGGCCATAGTCTCTGTGGTTCCACCAGGCTCTATCAGACCAGCAAACCTGGTCCCCCCCACTTTTTTTTCCCAAATGATTTTGAGTTTTGTTCCACATTGTTCTCCCTCTCTATCCAGGATCTCCTACATAGATCCCTCTCCACGTACTTGACAGTGGTAACTGGGCACTATCTAGTTCTTCTGATCTCATAGTCGTATAGGCTGCGGATCACATGGTATACCAGTTGCTAGGACTAACTGTTTTCATGAATCTTTGGTTTTCTTCATTCTGCTTTGTTGTGGACGAGGAGAGACCTGTCGTTGCATCTAGATGGTTGCTTGCAAGCTTTTAAGATCTGAGTCACTACTCACCAAAGTAGGAGGTGCAACAATGTTTTGTGTAGTATGTTATGCCAATTAAGCTTGATGTTCCCTGTGGTCCGAGCCCACCGGTTCAACTACTTGGTCCCTCTGGGTCGCTGGTTGTGACCAAGAAGTGACTACAACCTTGTCCTTTGTCAGTTCTACTATACACCTGGGAATTCTTACAGAACATAAAATACACTTGTAGAACCATTGTCTGCCAACCCTATACATGGCTTTGGGTACACTCCCTCCTGCATAGACATACCTAATAGTTCAGCCTGCCCACCCATCTATCCACCTGTATACCCATGTTTGCCTTCACTGACAATGCAGTACTGTATGTGCGAAATGGTTCATCTTTGTTGTCTGTACCTCCCATGTACCTCTCTATGTCTTCCTCTTCCTCAGTGCTACCATGTTGATCACTCACATTTGGTACATTGCC
>NW_006924405.1:10065-12740 GCF_000298275.1 Orycteropus afer afer
CTACCAGAGTTCCCAAATCACTACTTATCTCCACCTATCTTAACAGTGTTCCATCCCCTCCCCTCCCACCCCTGGTAACCAACAAAGAAAATTTCCTCCTATGTATGAACTGTTCCTTGACTTTTACAATAATGGACTAATACAGTATTTGTCCTTCTGTGATTGACTTACAGATTGACCTAGCATAATGTCCTCCATGTTCATCCACGTTATGCGGTGTTTTGCAGATTCCACATTATTCTTTAGGGTTGCAGTGTATTGCATTGTGTGTATGTACCATAGTTTGGTTATCGATTCCTCAGTTGATGGATATCTAGGTTGTTTCCATCTTTTGGCTATTATAAATAGTGCTGTGATGAACATGGGTGTGTATATGTCTGTTCTTGTCATGGCTCTCACTTCTTTAGGATATATATCTAGTAATGGAATGGCTGGGTCAAATAGATATTTCTAAGGAATCGCCATATTGCTTTCCACAGGGGTTGTACCATTT
This sequence comes from Orycteropus afer afer, assembly GCF_000298275.1. Taxonomy (NCBI): domain Eukaryota; kingdom Metazoa; phylum Chordata; class Mammalia; order Tubulidentata; family Orycteropodidae; genus Orycteropus; species Orycteropus afer. The sequence goes on from NW_006924405.1 coordinate 10,559, forward strand.
TACAGTCCCACCAGCAGTGTATGAGAGTCCCAATCTCTCCACATCCTCGCCAACATTTGTTATTTTGTGTCTTGTTGAACTTTGCTACTAGTGCTGGGACCAGATGGTATCTCATTGTTGTTTTGATTTGCATCTCTCTAATGGCTAATGATCGTGAGCATTTCTTCATATGTTTGTTGGCTGCCTGAATATCCTTCTATCCTCCTTGGTGAAGTATCTATTCATGTCTTCTGCCCATTTTTTAATTGGATTATTTGTCTTTTTGTTATTGAGGTGTTAGAGTTTTCTATGAATTCTAGAGATAAGTCCCTTGTCAGATATGTCATTGCCGTATATTCTTTCCCAATCTGTAGGTTCTTTTTTTGGCTCTTTTGGCGAAGTCTTTGGAAGCACATAAGTATTTAATTTTGAGAAGGTCCCACTCATCTAGTTTCTCTTCTGCTGTTTGTGCATACTGGGTTATGCTTGATAGTCTATTTATGCCCTAAATTTGCCCCTTTTTTTCCTTGAGGAACTCTATGGTTTTAGGTTTCGCATTTAAGTCTTTGATCCATCTGGAGTTAGTTTTTATGTATGGTATGAGGTACAGATCTTGTTTCAATTTTCTGCAAGTGGATATCCAGTTTTGCCAGTACCATTTATTAAACAAACATTCTCTTCCCCATTTAATGGATTTTGGTCCTTTGTCAAAGACCAGCTGACCATAGGTGGATAGATCTATTTCTGGGTTCTCAATTCATATTCCATTGGTGTATGTGTCTGTCATTGTACCAATTCCAGGCAGTTTTGACTACTGTGGCTGTGTAGTAGGTTTTGAGATCTGGTACTGTGAGACCTCCTACTTTGTTCTTCTTCAGTAGTTCTTTGCTCATCTGGGGTCTCTTTCCTTTCCATATGAAGTTGTTGTTGTTGTTGTTGTTGTTATGTGCCGTCGAGTCATACCTGACTCATAGCGACCCCTCCTTGGGTTTCCGAGGCAGTATCACTACGGAAGTAGGATTGCCCAACCTTCCTTCCGAGGAGTGGCTGGTGGGTTTGAACCGCCAGGTTCTTTTTGGTAGGTATTGTAAATGGTATTGATTTCTTTATTTCTTTTTCCTCAGTCTCTTTGTTGGTGTAGAGGAATCCAACTGATTTTTGGATGTTGATCTTGTATCCTGCCACAGTCTCTCAATTAGTTCCAGTAGATTTTTGACTGAGTCTCTTGCATTTTCTAGGTATAGGATCATATCATCAGCAAATTGGGATATTTTTACTTCTTCCTTACCAATTTGGATGCCTTTGATTTCCTTTTCTCGCCTCATTGCCCTGGCTAGGACTTCCAGTACAATGTTGAATAGAAGTGGTGATAGAAGAATCCATGTCTAGTTCCTGTTCACAAGAGGAATGGTTTGAGCAGTACAATGTTGAATAGAAGTGGTGATAGAAGAATCCATGTCTAGTTCCTGTTCACAAGAGGAATGGTTTGAGTGTCTCACCATTAATAATGTTGGCTGTTGGTTTTGCATAGATGGCCTTTATTATGTTGAGGAATCTCCCTTCTATTCCTATTTTGCTGAGAGTTTTGATCAAGAATGGGTGTTGAATTTTATCAAATGCTTTTCTGCATCAATTAATACGATCATGTGGTTCTTCTCTTTTGTTTTATTTATGTGGTGGATGACATTGATTGTTTTTCTTATATTGAACCATCCTTGCATACCTGATATGAACCCCACTTGGTCATAAAGAATGATTTTCTTTTTTTTTTAATTGTGATTTGGGTGAAGATTTACAGAGCAAATTCACTTTCCATACAGCAGTTTACATATACTTTGTCTCATGACATGGACCACAGTTTACCACAATGCAACAGCTCCCCTCCCACTTCCTCCCCATAGTTACGTCTTCCCTGTGTCCATCCCCCCATGGACTCCTGCCCCCTGAGCTGTCTCCCTGTGCATAGGCAGCCCTTCTTTCTCAATGATTGCTTTCTCCAAGGAGTGTATCTACTCAGGTAAATGTTCAACTCATATGCCTGTCTTCTGTTTGGCTGGAAACCACAGATGTGGGTTCAATTCCAGACCTGAAAGGCAGCTAGGGGCCATAGTCTCCGTGGTTCCACCAGGCTCTATCAGACCAGCAAACCTGGTCCCCCTGCCTTTTTTTTTCTCCAAATGATTTTGAGTTTTGTTCCACATTG
>NW_006924405.1:14144-14751 GCF_000298275.1 Orycteropus afer afer
GTCCCTCTGGGTAGCTGGCTGTGACCAAGCAGTGACCACAACCTTCCCCTTGTCAACTCTATTATACACCTGGGAATTCTGCTCATTCACATAAACTTATAGGACCATTGTCTGCCAATGTTCTTGGATACACTCCCCATTTCATAGACATACCTAATCGTTCAGCCTGTCCACCCATCTGTCCACCCATATTCCCATGCTTGCCTTCACTCACAATGCAGTACTATATGTGCAGAAGGGTTCATATTTGTTGTCTGTACCTCCCATGTACCTCTCTATGTCTTTCTCATCCTCAGTGCCGCCATATTGGTCACTCACATGTGGTACATTGCCCTTCTCTTCACCCAAATCAATATTTATCTCTGTCTATCTAACAGCATTCCCTCCCCTCCCACCCCTGGTAATAACAAAGAAAATTTTCTTCTATAGATAAACCTTTCCTTAACTTTTACAATACCAGACTAATACAATATTTTCCTTTTGTGATTGACTTATTTCACTCAGCATAATGTCCTCCAAGTTCATCCATGTTATGCAGTGTTTTTTAGATTCTACATTATTCTTTAACATTGCATAATATTCCATTGTGTGTATGTATCATAGTTTG
>NW_006924406.1:0-1156 GCF_000298275.1 Orycteropus afer afer
TGGCGGTTCAAACCCACCAGCCACTCCTCGGAAGGAAGGTTGGGCAATCCTACTTCCGTAGTGATACTGCCTCGGAATCCCAAGGAGGGGTCGCTATGAGTCAGGACTGACTCGACGGCAAAACAACAACAACAACAACATGCAAAACCAACAGCCAACATTATACTCAATAGAGAGAGGCTAAAACCATTCCTCTTTTTATTTTATTTTATTTTTTTATTTATTGTGATTTGGGTGAAGATTTACAGAGGAAATTCACTTTCTATACAGCAGTTCACATATACTTTGTCTCATGTCATTGAGCACAGTTTACCACAATGCAACAGCTCCCCTCCCATTTCCTCCCCATAGTTACCACTTCCCAGTGTCCGTCCCTCCATACTCTCCTGCCCCCTGAGCTGTCTCCCTGTGCATAAGCAGCCCTTCCTCCTCCCATGATTGTTCTCTCCAGGGTGTGTGTCTACTTGAGGTAAATGCTTAACTCACATGCCTGTATTTTGTTTGGCTGGAAACCACAGGTGTGGGTTCAATTCCAGACCTGAAGGGTAGCTCGGAGCCATAGTCTCAGTGGTTCCACCAGGCTCTATTGGACCAGCAAACCTGGTCCCACCCATTTTTTCCCCCCTCCAAATGATTTTGAGTAAAACCATTCCTCTTACGAACATGAATCAGACAAGGATGCCCTCTATCACCACTTCTGTTCAACAATGTACAGGAAGACTTAGCCAGGGCCATAAGGCAAGAAAGGGAAATCAAAGGCATCGAAACTGATAAGAAAGAAGTCAAACTATCCCTATTTGCTGATGATATTATCCTATACCTAGGAAACCCAAGAGACTCAGTCAAAAATCCACTGGAACTAATTGAGAAATTAAGCATCATATCAGGATATAAGATCAACATCCAAAAATCAGTTGGATTCCTCTACACCAGCAATGAGATTGCTGAAGAAGGAATAAGGAATTCAATACTGTTTGCGATATCTACCAATAAAATAAAATACTTGAGAATAAATCTTACCAGGGACAAAAAATACCTCTACAAAGAAAACTATAAAAAACTACTTCAAGAAACCATAAGAGATCTACATAAATGGAAGAACATCCCATGCTCATGGATAGGAAGAATGAACATTGTGAAAATGTTACTACCCAAA
>NW_006924406.1:1704-3661 GCF_000298275.1 Orycteropus afer afer
AAAGAGAACCTACAGATTGGGAAAAAATATTTGGTAATGACATATCTGACAAGGGACTTATCTCTAGAATTTATAGAAAACTTCAACACCTCAATTGTTTGTTAAAAGCAAACAATCCAATTAAAAAATGGGCAGAAGACATGAATAGATACTTCACCAAGGAGGATATTCAAGTGGCCAATAAACATATGAAGAAATGCTCATGATTATTAGCTATTAGAGAGATGCAAATCAAAACACCAATGAGATACTATTTTGCTCGAGCACTAGTAGCAATGTTCAATAAGACAGAAAATAATAAATGCTGGCGAGGTTGTGGAAAGATTGGGACTCTCATGCACTGCTGGTGGGACTGTAAAATGATACAACTGTGAATAGTAATATGGCGATTTCTTCAAAAATTGGAATTAGAAATACCATTTGACTCAGCCATTCCATTATTAGGTATATATCCTAAAGAAATGAGAGCTATGACAAGAACAAACATGTGCACAACCATGTTCATCGCAGCACTGTTTACAATAGCCAAAAGATGGAAATAACTTAGGTTGTTCATCAGCAGAGGAATGGATAACCAAACTATGATACATACACACAGTGGAATACTATGCAACGCTAAAGCATAATGTAGAATCTGCATAAAACTGCATAACGTGGATGAACTTGGAGGACATTATGCTGACTGAAATAAGTCAATCAGAAAAGGACAAATATTGTATTAGTCCGTTATTGTAAAAGTCAAGGAATGGTTTATCTATGGAAGGAAATTTTCTTTGTTAGTTACCAGGGGTGGGAGGGGAAGGGAAGGAACAGTTAGATAGATAGAGATATGTATTGATTTGGGTGAAGAGAAGGGCAATCTACCAAATGTGAGTGAGCAATATGGTACCATTGAGGAAGTGAAAGACATAGAGAGGTACATGGGAGGTACAGATAACAACGATGAACCCTTTTGCACATACAGTACTGCGTTGTCAGTGAAGGCACACATGGGTATATGGGTAGATATGTGGGTGGACAGGCTGAGCTATTAGGTATGTCTCTGAAGTGGGGAGTGTCCCCAAAATCATGTATTGGGCTGGGAAACAATGGTCCTATACATTTATGTGTATGATCTAAATTCCCAGGTGTATAGTAGAGCTGATAAGGGGCAAGGTTGTAGTCACTGCTTGGTCACAGCCAGCTACCCAGAGGGACCGAGTAGTTGAACCTGTAGACTTGGGACCATAGTCACAGGAGACATCAAGCTCAATTGGCATAACATACTACACAAAACTTTGTTCCACTTCCGACTTTGGCAAGTAGAGACTGGGATCTTAAAAGCTTGCAAGCTGCCATCTAGATGCAACGATGGGTCTCTCATCGTCCAGAGCAAAGAAGAATGAAGAAAAAAAATTCATGGAAGCAATTAGTCCTAGTGACTGGCACATCATGCAATCTGCAGCCTATATGACTGTGAGACCGGAAGAACTAGATGGTGCCTGGCTATCACTATTAACCACTTGGAAGGGGATCCTGGGTCGATAGGGAGAACAATGTGGAACAAAAGTCAAAATAATTTTGAGAAAAAAATAGAAAGGGGGGGGGGAACCAGGTTTGCTGGTCCAATAGAGCCTGGTGGGACCACTGAGACTATGGGCCCTAGCTGCCCTTCAGGTCTGGAATTGAACCCACACCTGTGGCTTCCAGCCAAACAAAAGACAGGCATATGAGTTGAACATTTGCCTGGCATAGATACACTCCTTGGAGAGAACAATCATGGGAGAAAGAAGGGCTGCTTATGCACATGGAGACAGCTCAGGGGGCAGTAGTGCGTGTAGGGATGGACACAGGGAAGAGGTAACTGTTGGGAGGAAGAGGAAGGGGAGCTGTGCATTGTGGTAAATTTTGGTCAATGTCATGAGACAAAGTGTATGTGAACTGCTGTATGGAAAGTGAATTTGCTCTGTAAATTTTC
>NW_006924406.1:4052-5804 GCF_000298275.1 Orycteropus afer afer
TCAAAAACCCAGGGAGTGGTCACTATGGTCTGACTCAATGGCATATAACAACAACAGCAACTGACTTATTTATGAGTGAGATGACATGATGTCTGGGATTTTTTTTTTAAATACTCCAAAAAATGCGGGAATTGATTAACTAAAATAGGCAAAGTGTTGATAGTTGTTGAAGCTGAGTGATTCATTATACAACTTTTAGGGGTTCATTATAGTATTCTCTCTACTTTTTGTGTATGTTTGAAACTTTCCATAATAAAAAGTCAGAAAAAAAAGAAGCTTTGATCTTATTGCCAGAAAAAGAAGAATGAAAGAATGTAAGGAAAAAATACAGGAAGATATGCTGTTTAAACTGGGGAAAGAGATTTCCTTTGGAAAATATGATCTTGAATAATGAGCTAAACAAAGGTGAAAGAGAAAAGAAGGTAAATTCTTAAAGATGGAACTAGAAATCAGGGAGATATTTTAATTGTTCCTAGGTTGGAGGGGTTGAATGGGTCTCAGAGAAACCACAGAGAGAAGGAAGGAAGAAAAAATGTACTGGAATTACTCTACCAGTAAGAATTCAGATCTAAAACCTATTGAAATAGTGTTCTAAAGGTACACAGAGCCCAGATTTAGTGCAATTGGAAACAGCATGAGGTAGGCAAAATGACCCCTCAAAGGTGTCATACTCTAATCCCTGGAACCTGTGAATATGTTATGTTACATAGCAAAAATACTTTGCAGACGTAATTAATGGTACAGACTTTAAAAATAGGTTTCCAAGGCTGTAAATCTTACAGAAGCAGACTGCCTCATGTTTCTCCCAAAGAGTGGCTGGTGGTTCAAACCTCTGACCTTTTGGTTAGCATCCCAATGCCTCACCAGAGCTCCTGGATGATCTGGGTAGGCCCAATCTAACAACATGAGTCCTTAAAAACAGAGAAACTTTTCTGACTGATGGGAAGAGAGATGTGGCAGAGAAGTCAGAGAGCAGGCAAGCCAATTCAGATGTCTGATCTACAGAACTGTTGGAAAATAAATTTGGGTTAGGCCACTAAATTTGTGGTAATTTGTTATGGCAGCAATAGCAAACTAACATACACCATCATATTAAATAGGTACATAAAATTTGAACAGATTTATGAAGTGAAGACTAAGAAGATCATGGATTCAAGGAAACACAATTGTGGCTGGGGAAGCAGGAATGACACATCCTTATGGAAACATGATCAGGACATGCATGGAATGAAGACTCCAAGAAAATGAAACATAGAATATGAAATATACTAGGGGAATCAGGCAAAAAAATAATAGATTGATTTAAGCCTGGAAGAAATATTGGTTTAGTAAGAGAATATTTCCTGTTAAAATTATCCAATTCTTGAATATGAAAGTAAAGAAGAATTGTTGAACAGTGGATGCTTTTGCCAAATCCAGAATTTCTTGACTCCACATCTTTCACTATGATGGGCCTCACAAGATAAAATATAGAGAAGTTAGAAAAACAAATGACTGGACCTGAAAGTAAAATTCAAGAAAAGTGAGGGAATTTATATACTAATTGTCCTCCAACACCTATTCTTAATTTCTTCTGAAGTAATTAACTTTTTAGGTATGTACATACCTGTCCAGCTAAAGTTTGCATTTCCTATTCTCTGTTGCAGCTAAGTGTGATTAAATATTGACCAGTGAAATGTGACTGGAAATGATGTGTACAACTTCTGGGTTGAACCTTTAACCTGAGAAGCAGTGCCCTCTTGCTTTTCCTTG
>NW_006924406.1:5904-9134 GCF_000298275.1 Orycteropus afer afer
AAAAAAAAAAAAAAAAAAAAAAACCACTAAACTCACTGCCATTCAGTCAATTCCGACTCATAGAGGCCTCCCAACTGGATTTCTGTTTTGGTTACTTAGTGCCGCTCTGACAGGAATGGGAATGACATGAATGGGAATGGCTTGAGCAAACAGGAGTTTATTAGGCTAGAAGTCTAAATTCAAAGTGCCAGGCTCTAGGGATTGGGTGAAAGAGCCTTGACCTGGGGTTTAACTCTGCCTCTTGCTCCTGGCCCACTGAATCTAGGAGCATCTCTTCACTCAGGCAGCTGCTGGCTGCTGAGACTGACAAACCCAAGGTTAACAAGTATTACCAAACTACATGGCAGGCCATTGATTCAAGTCCATTGAAAGTCCCAAGATTGGCACAGCATGGCAGGCTGCTGAACAATGACTCTGCTACATGCAGGGTTCAAGTGTGCCATTAGTTGGAGACTTTCCTCAAAGTTACTTCTTCTTCTTCTTCTTTTTTTTTTTTTTATTGTGCTTTAGGTGCAGATTTACAGAGCAGAATTTGTTTTACATTCAACATTTTGTGTACATTTGGTTTCACTCCCCAATTACCATCCCTAACCCTAAGCCACTCTCCTCCTTTCTGTGTCTTTCTCAGTTATGCACACCTGTGTATCCTGCCTTTCTTCTGTGTGAGTATTGCCCCTCTCATGCCCCATGACCGATTACTCCAAGGGATGTATCACCATAGAGTAGGTAGGTGCATTGCCCTGGGTTGAGTGTTCTGCATGTAAGTCTAATTTACTACTGGGCTGAGAGCCAGCCCTTGGGAGTGAGTGTTATTCCAGGCCTGAAGTGTATCCCATGGCTATAGTCTTGGGAGTCCCACCAGACTCCATCTGAACAGTAATTCTTGTCATTATAGTGTGTTTGGATTTCTTCCATGTTTTTCCTCCCACTCTATCCAGTATCTCCAGTTTTGATTGATCCTTTCCTGAGTGGTTGGCATTGGTAGCCAGGCACCATCTAGTTCTTCTGGTCTTGAAGTCCATCATGTCCTAGGGCTGATTGTTACCAAATGCCCTTGGTTTTTTGCACTCTTCACTTCTGATGGTAAAAGACTATTAGCTGCATCTTAGATGGCCACTCAAAAACTTTTAAGACTCCAATCACTACTCACAAAAGTAGGTTGTAGAGCAAGATTTTTATGTATTTTGTTGTGCCAATTGAGTCTGGTGTCTCCCAATAGTAAGGTCCTGAGTGAGCAGATCTGGTGGATCTCTCTCCCACAGTGTCTGGCTGTCTATGAGGCATTGTTCTATGTCTGTCTTCTGTTGCTTCTGTAATGATTGCAGGTATTTTGTGTCACTAGTACATGTGCAAGATTAGCCTCAGCTGAATCTATCTTTAGTCTAGAGTATAATACTGTTCACTGACCCCTGTCTGATCTGCTCAGTTGTCTATGGGTTTATCTGTAGCTTGGTATTTGGCATTAATGGTAATGCAGTATTATGGATATACTGGTATTAGCCTTGGTCGTCTCTACCTTATATGCACAATTCGGTGTCCTCCCTTTCCCCAATGTTATTATGCTGGTCACAGAAACTTTCCATACCATCGCTACCCTTACCCAACTCACATGTGTCCTCCAACTAGTCTGAAATTATCCCCTCCCCTTCCCTCCCATCCCTGGCAACCTACAAAGTGAGTTCCCATCCCTAAGCAAACCCTTCCTTGACTTTTTATTTTTATTTTTTATTTTAAGAGCTTGTTTTACATTCGACATAACATGTACATTTAGTTTCATTCCCCATTCACCATGTCCAACCTTAACCCAGTCTCCTCCTCTCCCAACCCTGTAACCCTCCCCCTGTGCCCCTCATATTTATACACTCCTATTTGTCCTGCATTTCCTCAATTTGAATGTTGGTCCTCTGGTGTCCCATGGTCTATTGCTCTAAGGGATGTATTACCATAGAGTATGGGGGTGCATCATCCTGGGTTCAGTGGTCTGTGTGTGCATCTTGTTAACTATTGGGCTAAGAATGCACTCCTAGGGGTGAGTTTTATTCCAGGCACAGAAGGTATTCCAGGGCCATAGTGTTGGGAGTCTCACCAGATTTCATCTGACTAGTAATTCTGGTCATTATTGAGTTTTTGGATTTTGTTCCACATTTTCCCTCCCACTCTATCCAGGATCTCCAGATTTACTCCTTTCCTGAGTAGTTGGCATTGGTAGCCAGGTGCCATCTAGTTCTTCTGGTCTCGAGGGCACTTACAATGCTAGGAGACCATTAGCTGCATCTTAGATAGCCACTTGAAAGCTTTTAAGATCCCAGTTGCTACTCACCAATGTAGGATGTGGAGCAATGCTTTTATGTATTTTGTTGTACCAGTTGAGTCTGGTGTCCCCCAGTACTATGGTCCTGAGACAGTAGATCTATTGGATCTCTCTCCCATAGATGGTTGTCTGTGAGGGATTACTCTGTGTCTGTCTTCTATTGTTTTTGTAAGGACTGCAGGTATTTTGTATCACTGGTGTCTGTGCAAGACTAACCTCAGCTGACTCTATCCTTGGTCTAGAGTATATCTCTATTCACTGATCCCTGTCTGATCATCTCAGGTGTTTATGTGTTTATCTGTAGAGCCTAGTATTTGGTGTTAATGGCAATGTGGTATAGCTCATACAAAATTTGTCCTTCTGCCATTGACTTATTTCACTCAGCGTAATGTCCTCCAGGCTCGTCCATGTTGTGAGATGATTTACATATTCTTCATTGTTCTTTAATGTAGCATAGTATTCCATTGTGTGAATGTACCATATTTGGGTTATCCATTCATCTGTTGATAGGCATTTAGGTTGTTTCCATCTCTTTGCTATAGTGAATTGTGCTGCAATGAACATGGGTGTGCATATGTCTGTTCATGTACTGTCTCTCAGCTCTTTAGGATATATTCCTAGCAATGGAATTGCTGGTTCAAATGGTATTTCTATTTTCAGTTTTTGAAGGAAATGCCATACCATTTGCCACAATGGTTGTACCATTTTACAGTCCCATCAGCAGTGTATGAGAGTTCCAAGCTCTCTGCAGCCTTGCCAGTATTTGTTATTTTCTGTCCTGTTGAACTTTACTGTTACTGCTGGGGTGAGATGATATCTCATCATTGTTTTGATTTGCATCTCTCTAATGGCTAATGATTACGAGCAATTCCTCATGTATTTGTTGGGAGCTCTGGTAGCATAGTGCCTAAGGCACTTG
>NW_006924406.1:10870-11883 GCF_000298275.1 Orycteropus afer afer
GGGTTTGAACTGCCAGCCTTCTGGTTAGCAGTCAAATGCCCTAGGCACTATGCCACCAGGCTCCAATAGTGCTCTGCTTATTCATGGACTCTTTCCTTTCCATATGAAGTTAGTAATTGGTTTTTCCATGTCCTTAAAAAATTTTGTTGGTGTCTGGATCAGGATTGCATTAAAATTATAGATTGCTTTGGGTATTATTGACATTTTCACAATATTCAGTCTTCCTATCTATGAACAAGGCAGGTTCTTCTATTTATGTAGATTCCTTGTAGTTTCTTGTAGTAGTGTTTTGTATATTTCTTGGTAGAGGTCTTGTGTCTTTCATTCCTTGGAAGGATGATTGGGCAATCTACTTCCATAGTGATACCGCCTTGGAAACCCAAGGAGGGGTCACTATGAGTTGGATCTGACTTGGTGACAGTGAATTTTTTTTTTTTTTTTGTGTGTGTGTCTGGTTATATTTATTCCTAGATATTTTGTCTTTTTAGTAACTATTGTAAATGGTTTTGTTTCTCTTGTTTCTTTCTCGGAGGTCTCTTTGTTGGTATAGAGGAATTCAACTGATTTTTGTATGTTGACCTTGTATCCTGCCACTTTGCTGAACCTCTATTACTTCCAGTAATTTTTTTGCCAAGGCTCTTGGGTTTTCTATGTATAGGATCATGTCATCCACAAATAGAGATAACTTTCCTTCTTCTTTGCCAATTTGGATGCCTTTTATTTCTCTTTCTTGCCTTATTGCCCTGGTTAGGAATTCCAATACAATGTTAAATAGGAGTGGTGATAGAGGGCATCCTTGTCTGGTTCCCATTCATAAGGGGAATACTTTGAGTCTTTCTCTGGTAATAATAATGTTGGCTGTTGGCTTTGCATATATACCCATCTTTGTTGTTGTTGTTGTGTGCCGTCGAGTCAGCCCCATCTCATAGTGACCCCTCCTTGGGTTTCCGAGGCAGTATCACTACGGAAGTAGGATTGCCCAACCTTCCTTCCGAGGAGTGGCTGGTGGGTTT
>NW_006924406.1:12693-14818 GCF_000298275.1 Orycteropus afer afer
CTTTTTTTTTTATTATTTCAGTTGGTTCTGTTGTGATGTCACCCTTTTTGTTTATTATTCTTGTTATTTGCATCTTCTCTTTCTTTTCTTTTGTAATATTTGCCAGTGGTTTGTCGATTTTGTTAATCTTTTTGAAGAACCAGCTTCTTGTTTTATTGATTTTCTCTATTGTTTTTTTGTTTTCTGTTTCATTTATTTTTGCTCTAATCTTTATTATTTCCTTACTTCTAGATACTGTAGGATTCTTTTGTTGTTCTTTTCTAATTGATAGACTTGTTAAGTTAGATTATCAATTTTGTTTCTTTCCTCTTTTTTGATGTGTGCATTTATTGCTATAAATTGACCTCTGAGTACTGCTTTCACTATGTCCCATAAGTTTTGGTAAGATGTATCTTCATTCTTGTTTGTTTTTAGTTTAGTTTAGTTTAGTTTTAACTCTTTATTTCTTCTATTATCCAGTTGTTTTTGAGCAGTGTATTGTTCAACTTCCACATGTTTGATGTTTTTTCCTTGATCTTCCTATTATTAATTTCTTATTTTATAGCATTGTGGTCTGAGAAGATGCTTTGTAATATTTCAATGTTTTTTAATTTATTGAGGCTTGTTTTATGTCTTAACATATGATCTATTCTGGAGAATGATCTGTGTGCACTGGAGAAGAATGTGAATTGTGCATTGGTTGGGTGGAGTGCTCTATATATGTCTATGAGGTTGAGTTGGTTGATTATGTTGTTGAGTTCTTCTATATCTTTATTGAGTTTTTTTCTAGTTCATCTGTCCCTCCTTGAAAGTTGTGTGTTACAGTCTCCTACTACTATTGTAGAGTTGTATACTTTCCCCTTCAATTCAGTTAATATTTGCTTCATGTACTTTGAAGCACTTTCATTGGGTGTATAGGTATTTATTATAGTAATGTCTTCTTGGTCATTTGACACTTTCAGCACCATATAGTGACTTTCTTTGCCTTTATGCTGTTTTTCACCTTAACACTATTTTATCAAAAATTAATATTGCCACTCCTGCTCTTTTTTGGTTATTGTTGGCTTGATACATTTTTTCCACCCCTTAACTTTTAATTTCTTTTTATCTTTGTGTGTAATATGGGTCTCTTGTAGGCAGCATATTGATATGTCTTCTTTTCTTGTCCAGTCTGCCACTCTCTCTCTTGACATGGTGTATTTAGTCCACTCACATTGAGTGTAATTAGTGACAAGCATGAATTGATTGCTGTCATTCTATTTTTTTTTGTGTGTGTGTGTATGTGTGTGTCATGTTGTTGGAGTATCCTTAGTCCTTATACTTTTCTGTGCTGAGTTCATTTTGTTATCAAGTATTTCTTCTCTTTTCTCCTTTATTGTTGGTTTTGTGTTTACTAAGCCCATATGTTTTCCTTCTTTCTGGGTTTGCTTAGGGGTTTGTTAATTTTCACTGTGGTTACCTTGGAGTGAATTCTTGTCTCCATATTTTTGGAACAGTCTGTTCTATAAGGACATTGTCCTGTTTTCCTCTCCATTTGGAAGTTTTGTATCTAGAACTTTTATTCCTTCTGTTTGGTTTGTTGCTGGTGTCGTGTGGAGATTTACTCCCTTGGTTTTTTGTGTCAATGTTTTAATGGGCTTATTTTCAGCATCTGTTTCTGATTTGGATTTAGTGTTGATATCATGTATCCTGATTTTGTTGTTCTCTGTTGTGACTTCTCTATTGGAAGGACTTACTTAAGCATTTCTTTAGGGTTTGTCTGATTTTCACAAAATTCCTTAATTTCTGTTTGTCTGAGAATGTTTTGATTTTGCCCTCATATTTGATGGACAATTTGGCTGGATATAGAATTCTTCATTGGAAATTATTTTCCTTCAGTGTTTTATATATGCCGTGCCATCACCTTCTTGCCTGCATGGTTTCTGCTGTGTAATCAGAACTCAGCCTAACTGCTTTTCAATTGTAGGTGGTGACATTTCTTTTTTTCCTGGGCTGCTTGCAAAATTCTTTGTCTTTCATTTTCAAGAGTTTGATTATGATATGTCTTGGTGACTTTCTCTTGTGATCTGTCCTGTATGGAGAGTTCTATTGTGTGTGTGTGTGTGTGTGTGTGTGTGTGTGTGATTTGGGTGAAAATTTCCAGAGT
>NW_006924407.1:0-1137 GCF_000298275.1 Orycteropus afer afer
ATAAAATACTTGGGAATAAATCTTACCAGGGACACAAAAGACCTCTAGAAAGAAAACTATAAAAAACTAATTCAACAAACCATAAGAGATCTACAGAAATGGAAGAACATCCCATCTCGTGGGTAGGAAGATTGAACACTGTAAAAATGTCAGTTCTACCAAAAGCAGTCTATACATTCAATGTAATCCCAATTCAGATCCCATCAACATTCTTTAGGGGTAGGAAAAACCAATCACTAACTTTATATGGAACGGAAAGAGACTCGGATAAACAAAGCAGTACTGAAGAAGAAGAACAAAGTAGGAGGTCTCACACTGCTGGATCTGAGAACCTACTACACAGCCACAGTAGTCAAAACTGCCTGGTATTGGTTTAATGACAGATACATAGACCAACGGAATAGAATTGAGAACCCAGAAATAGATCCATCGACTTATAGTCAGCTGAACTTTGACAAAGTCCCAAAATCAATGAAATGGGGAAGAGAATGTTTGTTTAATAAATGGTGCTGGCAAAACTGGAGATCCATTGGCAGAAAAATGAAAAAAGATCTGTACCTCACACCATAGACAAAAACGAACTCCAGATGGATCAAAAACTTAAGTGTGAAGCCTAAAACTATACAATTCCTCAAGGAAAATCTAGAGGCAAATTTAAGGTCCCTAATATATAGCATAAATAGGCTATCAAGCATAACTCAAAATGCACAAACAGCAGAAGAGAAACCAAATGACTGGGACCTTCTAAAAATTAAATTTTTATGTTCTTCCAAAGACTTCTCCAAAAGAGTCAAAAGAGAACCTATAGATTGGGAAAAAATATTTGGTAAGAACATAACTGAAAAGTGACTTATATCTAGAATTTATAGAACACTCAAACACCTCAATAACAAAAAGACAAAAAAAACAATTAAAAAATGGGCAGAAGACATGAATAGACACTTCACCAAGGAGGGTATTCAAGCGGCCAACAAACATATGAAGAAATGCTCATGATCATTAACTATAAGAGAGATGCAAATCAAAACAATGAGACACCATCTTTCTCCAGCACTATTAGCAAGGTTCAACAAGACAGAAAATAACATACTGGTGAGGATGTGGAGAGATTGGGACTCTCATACACTGCTGGTGGGA
>NW_006924407.1:3326-4082 GCF_000298275.1 Orycteropus afer afer
AAAAGGTAAAAATAAAATAATAAAAGTTGCAAGGGACATACTTTATATTTTAAAAGCTATCTGGAGTATATAAATTTAGAAGCAGCTTATTTATCACTCAGATTTTAGCCTTTAGTCATGTGATAATACAACTCTTGATATAACAAATACATTTACTTCTTAAGTGTTCTCACTCATAAAATAATGAGTCCTTCAAAAAGCCCATTACAAATTACAAATAAGCCTTTAAAACACGTAAATATTTTTCCTGACATTTACTGCAAAAAAGTATCTTCAGGATATTGATGCATATCCACTGTCTTCTTCATAATATTGGGAAATTTTATTGATAATTCATTCACAGACTATAATAGTCTGGAAAGAAAGGCTGGCTGGAATACAGTTGTGGGCAGACAGACGGGTCTAATCACCTGTAAGATGATTGGAAGTCCCTAGAGCTGTATTTTGCAGGGGAATGAGAAGAAGCAAGGAGTGTCTCATTCCTGAAACTTTTGTGCTGACTATGGCCCAGTGAATCAATCCAAGTTCTCTGTGATATAGGTTAATTCTCTATGTTGTTGTTGTTAGGTTCTCTCCAGTCAATTATAATTCATAACAACCTGTGTATCAAATTGGCTGGGTTGTGGTTTTGAGTGGTTTGGCAGCTGGATGTAGTTCTTTTCCGTCATGAGATTGCAATCACCTCTATGATGCAATTTGCTGTTATCAGCTAAGTGGTTGCCTTCAAGTTGTGGCCTGCTTCCAGTATATATGGAA
>NW_006924407.1:5477-6511 GCF_000298275.1 Orycteropus afer afer
TCTGAGGCAGTGTCTCTATAGAAGTAGATTGCTCAGTCTTCCTTCCTTGGAGTGACTGGTGGATTTGAAACACCAGTCTTCTGGTTAGCAGTTAAATGCCTTAGCACTGTGCCACCAGAGCTTCTAATTCTGTACAGGAGTCCTTTAATTACATACATGAATGTGATTTATTCAATAGTAGTATTTAGTTTTCAAGTTTTAAATTTTTTTAAGCACTTGTTTTAATTTGCAGTTGATATTGTGGGAATTTTAGGAGTGGTTTTATATAGAAATTTTTCAAAATTGTAGTATTGCTAGAGAATATTGAGGGAGATCTAGTGATCTAGCGTCTAAGACATTTGACTGCTAACCTGAAGCATGGCAGTTTAAACCCCTCAGCCAGTCGCGGAAGGAACATTGGGCAATCAACATCTGTAGAGATACTGCCTCAGAAACTGAAGGAAGGGTCACTAAGAATCAAATCAAATTGACGACAGGGAGTTTGGTTTTTTATTTGGTTTAGACAATATTAGTCCATACTGATACAGCTGTTTCTGACTATATATTTTTTAATTACTCTTGTATGAGAATATATTGTTGACTAAGAAAGGGTTATTGACAAAAATTTTGCAGATCAGCTCCTTGAGTGAGATCTAAACAGGCTATTATGGATCCTTTGAATTTGAAAGATAATTGAACTCCTCCACACACAAAAAGGTAACATGTTGTTATGTGGTTAAGTGCCGTCCAGTGGTTTCCGACTCATAGCGACCCAATGCACAGCAGAACAAAATACTGCCCAATCCCGCGCCAGCCCCACAATCCCTGCTATACGTGAGCCCATCATTGCAGCCACAGTGCCAATCCATCTCGTCGCAGGCCTCCCCCTCTTTTGTCGACCCTCCACCCTGCCAAACATGACATCCTTCTCCAGGGAATGGTCCCTTCTGACAACATGACCAAAAAAGGTGAGACGAAGTCTGGTCATTCTTGCTTCCAAGGAGCATTCTGGCTGCACTTCCTCCAGGACAGATCTGTTAGTTCTTTTAGCAGTC
>NW_006924407.1:11410-12247 GCF_000298275.1 Orycteropus afer afer
ATGGCAGAGGACCAAGCAGTGTTTCATTCTGTTGTACACAAAGTCACTATGAGTCACAGACAACTTGACAGCACCTAACATCAACAAAATATGGTACTCAAGTTGCTCCAGTGGTGTAATGGTTTAGGCATTTGGCTGCTAACCAGAAAGTGAGTGGTTCAAACCCACAAGCTTTTCCATGAGAAGATGAGACAATCTGTTTTTACAAAGATTTACAGCCTTGGAAACCCAAAGGAGGTTACTATGGGTCAGAATCAACACAATCACAGTGTTTTGTTTTGTGTTTTTCCTGTTTGTTTGTTTGTTTAAGATGGTACTCACTCAGGGGTTGATGATGAGTTGTAGTTCCAAATCTGAGTGTTGCAGATATGGATTCTGAAGCCAAAGAAATTAAAATGTTTACATGAAATTACTCAATTTTTGACTATTCTGGGACAGCAAATATGTGTGAATTTGACACTTGTTTTGAAATCTTTCAGTCTCTAAGATAGCAAAGCATCAATTACTAGGGCTTTTGAGCAGGCAGAACAAGATTTGTCACTTAGTAGTTTAGAGATTATGGGAACATTATGAATCTTTATATGCTTCTCTTTCTTTATCTATAAAATCAAGATAATAATAATCACTTTGTATATTTATTGTAGAGACTGTTGTTAATGTGTTTATATACATTATTTCTAGGAGCTCTGGTAGCATGGTGGCTAAGGCACTTGACTGCTAACCAGAAGGCTGGCGGTTCAAACCCACCAGTCACTCCTTGGAAGGAAGATGGGGCAATCTACTTCCGTAATGATACTGCCTCGGAAACCCAAGGAGGGGTTGCTATGAGTCGGGTCT
>NW_006924408.1:0-558 GCF_000298275.1 Orycteropus afer afer
TATCCATTCCTCAGTTGATGGACACCTAGGTTGTTTCCATCTTTTGGCTATTGTATAGTCTATTTATGCCATATATTAGGGTCCTTAAATTTGCCTCTAGATTTTCCTTGAGGAACTCTATAGTTTTAGGTTTCACATTTAAGTCTTTGATCCATCTGAAGTTCGTTTTTGTGTATGGTATGAGGCACAGAACTTATTACAACAGTCCATTCTATCTTGCAACTCTCTTAACTTCCTCACCATTTAGAAGTTCTGTGACTACACAGTCTTTTCCCTCTGTTTTGTTTGCAGTTGGCCTCACTTGCCAATTGATGTCTCTGGTTCCTGTTTACAATATTATAAGCTCATTTTACTTTGGATATGTCCATAGCTGTGGTTTCTGGGTGATGTCATCTTGTGTATTAATGGTCGGTTGTTATTTGCTATTTTTGGTTTTCTGTTCAAAGGACTCCCTTTAGGATGTCTTGTAAGTTTGGTCTGGTTTTAACAAATTCCCTTAGTTTCTGCTTATCTGGAAATACCCTAATTTCACCATCATATTTGAGGGACAATTTTGCC
>NW_006924408.1:5220-5938 GCF_000298275.1 Orycteropus afer afer
AGGAAGATGGGGCAATCTACTTCCGTAGTGATACTGCCTCGGCAACCCAAGGAGGGGTCACTATGAGTCGGGTCCAACTCGACGACACATAACAACAACAACAAACAAATAACAAAACAAAAAAAGGACCAGACTTATTGGTGGGACCCCCAAGACTATGGCTTTTCTCATCTTTCAGGCCTGGAGCTGAACTCATTCCCGTGGCTCAACTTTCAGCCAAATGAGAGACAGAACTACAAGGGGAACAACAAAACCAGGGAGGCACACACTCCTTAGAAGACCGTGAGAGACCAGACGGGCAGCACCTGCCCTGGGGTGATGCGCAAAAGGCAGAAAGGGACAGAGAAGGCGGCACAGGGAAGTGGTAACCACAGAGGAAGTGGGAAGAGAGCTGTTGCATTGTGGGGACCACAGTCGATGTCACTAAACAAAATGTGTATAAAAGGGTGACTGGAAAACCAATGTGCTCTGTAATCTTTCACCCAAATCACAGTAAAACGTTAACAAAACACCATCTACCAACTGCCACCCATCTTCCAGTTTGTCATCGTACAAAGGACTCAACAGTGTGATCAGACCTCGTCACCTAACACCACTAGGGAGAGGAGAGGGAATTAAGACCAACATGCAACAACAATGAGATACCATCTTGCTCCAGCACTAGTATCAAAGTTCAACAAGACAGAAAATAACAAATGCTGGCGAGGTTGTGGAGAGA
>NW_006924408.1:7478-8297 GCF_000298275.1 Orycteropus afer afer
GTAAATTTTGGTCAATGACATGAGACAAAGTATATGTGAACTGCTGTATGAAAAGTGAATTTACTCTGTAAATCTTCACCCAAATCCTAAAAAAAAAAAAAAAAAAAAAAAAGACCAACATGCACCCAAGGCTGATTCCTGGGAGATGGAGGCAGGGATGGGTTACCCAGTAAGCAAGATGAGCACCTGCTTAGGGCATCAACCAAACAGGAACACCAGTTGTCCAAAGCAAAGGCTCACAGTTGCCAAGCAAACAGGACACAGGAAGAGCGAACAGCGCAGTGGAAGGGAAGTGACAGGCACTGAAGGAAGTGACACCAGCTCCAGTCGTGAGAACGTGCCGGCCGGAAATAAAGGTCACGCAGGGTCACGAGGGCACCCACTCACAAGGCTGTCTAAGCTCTGAGGCCCCGACCACTTCAACCTCTCCACTGACAGCTGTCTCCTGTGGTCCCCTCCCGTGTAATTGAAACTCCTCTTGCCAGAGGGTCTCTTGGGAGTGTACTGTTTCTTTCTAATAAACAAGGGGGGTGGACTGTCGACTCTAACTGTATCTGAAAGTCAAATATTCTGTTTGTTGTAATATTTGTTATCTGATCACTAAATTTTCTTGTATGGCATCTTCTCACTTGTTCAGTCATAATCATAGCATCTATTATGAAACAAGCATCAAAATTGAAGTGTAAACCGTTTAAAGCAAAACTGGTGAAAGTCAATTTCTCGCTGTAGGAGATCAACAGAATTTTACATTGATTGTTGAAATAACTAAGATCACTGACTCACTTTCTTTCTTATTTAAAATGTGTGTGTGTGTGTGTG
>NW_006924408.1:9852-10679 GCF_000298275.1 Orycteropus afer afer
GCCATCCCATTTGTGGTATACTCCTGTCAGAGCAGCACCAGGGAACCAGAACACCATCTCACACCATCTCTGGTGCTACAGCTCTCTCTCACTCGCTCTCTGTCTCTCGGGTCTAGGAGGTTCTCAGCTCAGGGACCCTGGGTCCAAAAGATATGCTCTGCTCCTGGTTCTTCTTTCTTGATAGTGGTGAGGTCCCCTCTCTGCTCTGTGATGTCAGAATTGACCAATCACCTCGTCAGGGTGATGCACACTTCATTTGCATGATCCCACCCCCACAAGTATTTCATGCACGTTATTTGCATTATTAGGAGGCAGTCCAAGCCCCTTGGTGGGCCCAGGCACCTCATTCGCATGCTCCCATTTTGTCGGAGTCACAAAGACTGTGGCTAAAAGGTTATATTAATTACCTCATTGCCCCACAGTCATCCTGTGGTTTCTTGCACATTGCTGTATTGCTGGCTGCTATACCCACAGGATTTCAGGGACCAGCAGGGTCACCCGTGGTGGATAGATTTCCACAGAGCCACCAGATAAGGCAGAGTAGGAAGAGTGGCAGTCTACTCCACAAATCAGCCACCAAGACGCGTATGGCTCCCAACAGAATATTGTCGGATACGGAGCTGGAAGAGGAGCCCCCAGACTGGAAGGATCGTGACAAGAGCACTGGGCAGCACTTCATTTCGGACTCAGTGGCAACTAACGACAGCATCCGTTAGCAAAGTGAGGTGGAGTATCTTCCTGAAATTTAAATTCTTGAGGCCTCAGAATTCAACCTGCAGTTGGAGTCTTCTCAGGCCACAGCATGAAGGACCAGTTTGTCTTTCTGC
>NW_006924408.1:11324-12465 GCF_000298275.1 Orycteropus afer afer
GTCATTTTTGCTAGTTAAGGTGAGTAAACATACAGTATTTAAACCAAAAACAGAAACCAACCCCACTGTCATCACCAGTGTATTGGGGGGGGGGGCGATAGACTTAAAGGGACATTCCTAGTTTGTGTGTCTCCTCCCTGCTTCTGTCTCCACCTCCAGCCTTCGACCAGTAGTATCTGGAGTTTTCCCTCATTGGTTGCCGTCAGCTCCCCACTGCAGTCTGAGGTGCTGGCAGAGGGGCGCCCGCTTTATCTCTCTCAATTACTCGTTCCAAAGGTAACCCCCTTCCTGCGAGGAAGTGGCAATGTGAACTTCTCCCCTACCCCAAGCCCTTCTCTCCACACCAGCTGGGACTTTGACTCGACAGGGAGTTGCTGGTGGTTGTACTTGTTTTTCCTTTACCCCCGTGGGTGTCTCTAAGTTAAAACCTCCTTTTTTGTCTAGCTTTTTCACAGGTCACTGATGTTTTAAAAATAAGTGTTTAGAACTTCTCTAGCATGGGGAAAAAAGGGTGCTGAATGCTATTTTTTAAAGTAAAAGAAATTTCAGATCTACTCAGTTACCTTGGGTTGACAGCACCTTGTGACAGAGATGTGAAGACGGTCACTTTAGGAGTCAGATGATAAGGAACCGCTCGCAAGGACAGCAGGTGTTTGTCAGTTCCCATCCAGGGCTCCCTGCCCTGTTCCATTCCATTCGGGTCCAGTCGGGTCCGTTCCACTCTCCAGTACTCTCCTCTGTAAAACCTTTAGTGGCTGTCCATTATCTATAGAGGAAAAGGCCCATGTTACTTAAAAGGTATGTAAGATTGTTCCTGGACTGACTCTAGCCTATCTCCCAAATTGTATCTCAAGGTTTTCCTTCTCTTGGAAGCCCTCCAGGACTCACCTAAATGATTCTGACCTCGCCGTACTTGCTCCCAAAAGCAACACATTTGTCGTTGTTGGGTGCTGTCAAGTTGACTCCAACTCATAATGTCCCTGGAGTAGAACTGCCCCATAGGGTTTCCCAGGCTGTCAATCTTTACAGAAGCAAAGCTCAAACCACACCCACTGCCGTGGGGTCGATTCTGACCCACAGCGCCCCTAGAGGACAGAGTGGAACTGCCCCACAGGGTCTCCAAGGCTGTCAGTCTTCACAG
>NW_006924408.1:12680-13811 GCF_000298275.1 Orycteropus afer afer
CTGTCAATCTTCACAGAAGCAAAGCCCAAACCACACCCACTGCCGTGGAGTCCATTCTGACTCACAGCCCCCCTAGAGGACAGAGTGGAACTGCCCCAGAAGGTCTCCAAGACTGTGACCTTGATAGGAGCAGATCACTGGTCTTTCTCCCATGAAGCTGCTAGGAGAGTCTGAACTGCCAACCTTTTAGTTAGCAACTGATATCACACTTACCCGCTGCACCACCAGGGCTCCTTCAGTATGTACAACACTTTTATTATAGTTTTCCTTGCTCCATATTCCTTGAGCTCAGAGGTGATTTTGTTTGCTTTTGCAGTCCCAGAGCTTAGCACCTAATTGTTGTTGTTGTTATGTGCCGTCAAGTTCTCAGAAAAAGCTTAGTAGGATCTGTTATCCTGCATAATTATAATAGGTCCAAATTAAGACAGTTCATTAAACAGAATGCTGGCCACCAGAAATATTATTTTGTTAACAGTAGAGGAAGCTTCTCCCGAAAAGATAAAGGACAGAATGTAGTAATGATTAACTCACTTTTATTGTGTGCTGACATTGAGTCAGCCACTACCTGCATATCCTCACCTGTTTTTGTGCTCTCCCTGACCCCTAATGTTCAATCAGATCAGTTTACAGTGTGGAGTGTAAAGCTAGCAGCATGCCTGGTGGGAAACAACTCTCCTTTTTAGCTTCTTACTGGATGCGTTACCTAATCTTGATGCCTTAGTTCCCATGTTTGTAACAAGGAGATGATAATGGGATTGGTGTAAAGAGTTACCCTGTGTTCAGTTTTTATAACAGTGCTTGAACCCTTGGACTTCAAGTCGATTCCGACTCATGGCTTCCACAGAGTCCAACCCTGTGTGACAGAATAGAGCTGCTCTATAAGGTTTCTAAGAAGGAGCCCTAGTGGCATAGTGGTTAAGCACTCATCTGCTAACTGCACGGTCTGTGGTTTGAACCCACCGCTGCTCCTTGGGATAAAGATGTGGCAGTCTGCTTCCATAAAGATTTTAGTCTTGAAAGCACTATAGGGTAGTCCTGCCCTGTCCTACAAAGTCAGAATTAACATGACACCAGTAGGTTGGTGGGTATGGTCAGCCCCAGGGTTACAGGTGAGGAGAGACAACTCAGGGA
>NW_006924409.1:0-1125 GCF_000298275.1 Orycteropus afer afer
AGAATTTATAGAAAACTCTTAACACCTCAACAACAAAAAGACAAATAATCCAATTTAAAAATGGGCAGAAGACATGTATAGACACTTCACCAAAGAGGATATTCAGGCAGCCAACAAACATGAAGAAATGCTCACAATCATTAGCATTAGAGAGATGTAAATCAAAACAACCATCTTGCCCCAGCAGTAGTAGCAAAGTTCAGCAAGACAGAAAATAAATGCTGGCAAGGATGCGGAGAGATTGGGACTCTCATACATTGCTGGTGGGACTGTAAAATTATACAACCCCTGTGGAAGGCAGTATGGTGATGCCTTCAAAAGTTGGAATTAGAAATACCATTTGACCCAGCCATTCTATTACTAGGTATATATCCTAAGGAAGTGAGAGCCAGGACAAGAACAGACATGTGCACACCCATGTTCATCACAGCACTATTTACAATAGCCAAAAGATGAAAACAGCCTAGGTGTCCAACTGAAGAATGGATAACCAAACTATGGTACATACACACAATGGAATACTATGCAACCCTAAAGAATAATGTAGAATCTGCAAAACACCTTAGCATGGATGAACTTGGAGGACATTATGCTGAGTGAAATAAGTCAGTCACAGGACAAATACTGTATTAGCCCATTATTGTAAAAAGTCAAGGAAAGGTTTATCTATGGAAGGAAATTGTCTTTGTTGGTTACCAGGGGTGGGAGGGTAGGGTAGGGAGCACTGTTAGATAGGTAGAGAAAATTATTGATTTGGGTGAAGAAAAGGGCAGTGTGATCAACAAATCACATCAAATGTGAGTGATCAACATGGTGGCACTGAGGAAGAGGAAGACATAGAGAAGTACATGGGAGGTACAGACAACAAAGATGAACTGTTTTGCACATACAGTACTGCTTGTCAGTGAAAGCAAACGTGGGTGTATGGGTGGATAGATGGGTGGACATGCTGAAGTATTAGGTATGTCTATGCAGGGGGGAGTGTGCCCAAGACCATGTATAGGGTTGGCAGATAATGTTTCTACAAGTGTACTGCTATGTTCTGTAAGAATTCCTAGGTATATAGTAGAGCTGACAAGAGACAAGGTTGTAGTCACTTCTTGGTCACAGCCAGCTACCCAGAGG
>NW_006924409.1:1894-3775 GCF_000298275.1 Orycteropus afer afer
GCCACCTCCTCTGTGAGGCTTTCCCTAACTCCCCAGGCAGTACTGTGGTCATTTGCTCATTCTCCCTTCTATTCATTCATGGAGTGCTGTGCTGAGTCTTGAAGACTCAGCAGTGAGTGAGACAGATGAGAGGGAGAAGGAGCCAAGAAGTACTGTTCTTTGTGAACAAGTTCTGAGATAGACACATCAGGGGAATCAGGGAAGGCTTCTCTGAGGAAGTGACATTCTAGGGTCATCTGAAGAATGTGTAGGAGTTAGCCACAAGAAGGAGTCAGGATGTGGGAGGAAGAAGGAACAGCATGTGTGCAGGTGGAAGGGTATTCAGTATGGAGAATGTTGGGAGAATAGGTAGTAGTAAGACCTAAGAGTAAACAGAGGACAGATTATGTCTCATTCCACTGTGGTGTATCTTCCCAGGGGAAGAGTATTAGTGCAGTGAATGACTTTATCCTGGGGTGGTGGAGATGGAAGACCACAGCTGGGAGGAAGATGGAGGGGCAGAGAGACTGCTGGGAATGAGTCAAACACAGAAAGAACATGTGTGAGAAGATGTGATGAGATGTGTCCTTGTACTTTGAAGATATATATATGTAGCAGATGTACATATGTTGCTGTTGTTGTTGTTAGGTGCCATCAAGTCCTTTTTCAACTCATAGTGACCCAACATGATGAAATAAAACTGCCGCACAGGGTTTTCTAGGCTTTCATCTTTTTAGGATCATCAGGTCTTTCTCCCTTGGAACCACTGGTTGACTTTGAACCACCAACCTTTCAGGGCAGCCAGCCACTTAACTCTTGTGCCACCATACATCCCTACTTATTCCCATTTCATATATGTAGAGGAGGCATGAATAGTTAGCTGGATGCTGATGTTCATTCAGTTAAGAAGTGCATGTATTTGAACCCGGGCAGCAAGGCTCTAGCATCCGTACTTTTAATCACTATGCTACACTGCCTTGGCCTCAACTACCTTCTCACAAAAGCCAGTCATTCCTCTCTCACCTTCCAGCCAGCCCAAGGTCTGGCTCAGAGCAGACTCCTGGGGGCGCTAGAGGCTCTTGGACCTCAGCAGTTGCCTCTCTCACAGACTGTCCGTGTCTCTGCCACACTCCAGAGATTTGAACTTTTAATTATGATGTTCAAGAGGGAAGTAAGATGTTTTAAAAGAGAGGCTAAGTCTCTTTAAGAAAATAATATTGAAGACACACCACTCTGGGTTGGGAAAATGCAGGAGGTGCCAGAGGGGAAGTCAGAACCCTTTTCTGAGATTTGGGCCTGAGGCAAGGTCAGTGAGCCCAGTTCAGTGTCTCCTTCAGGCCTGGTAACCACCTGGGCTCCCGAAGGCTGGCCTGAGTGTCAGCTGGGTGAGAGGGCATTTAATGTGCTGCTGTTTTACCCTTAGTGTTTTATTGAGAGACAACTTACATACGGTAAAATGCAGAAATCTAATTCAGCTCAATGACCTTTTTTTTTTTTTAACATATTTAAGTTTATTATCAATTTTACTGATATGAATTATATATAACATAAACCAAAAAGCCAAACTCACTGCCATTGAGTCGATGCCAACTCACAGTGACTCCCGTTGGGTTTCCGAGGCAGTGCCCCATCTTCCTTCCACAGAGTGGCTGGTGGGTTTGAACCACCAACCTTCTGGTTAGCAGTCAAATGCCTTAGGCACTGCACCACCAGAACTCCTTATACAACATATGATTTACAATTAATAATAAAGTACACAAATTCTTTTTTTAAGAAATTTGTTTTGATGTTGTTCACAACATACACAGGAGGACATACACCAATTCAACAATTTCTCCATGTACAAGTAAGTGGTGTTGACTGCATTCTTTGCATTGTACAACCATTCTCACCCTCCTTTTC
>NW_006924409.1:4790-10724 GCF_000298275.1 Orycteropus afer afer
TTTTTGCATGTTATGTTTTTTCAAATGCATCTATGTTGCTTATAGCAGTAGTTTTTATTGTTTTTTAATTGTCTAGTATTCTATGATAGGAATGTACACTATTTATTTATTTATCCTCCTACTGGATAAATAAATTCTGGACGTTTGGATTGTTTCCAGTTTGGGCCTATTATGTATAAAGCTGCCACAAACATCCTTGTGCCGATCTTTCTCTGGACGCACAGTGCTTCAGTTTTGAAAGTCCAGGTCGTAAGAGGAACTTTCACCTAATAACTCTAGCTCTCACTCCTGAAGACTTTCTAAAAATACCTGCCTTTGCTCCCTCTACAAATGGATTAGGGAAGAATAAAAGCCTCTAAAAGGAACAGAGGAAAAAGCTCTTGCTAAGAGCAGAGCATTGTCTGTTTTGGCAAATCTCAGCTTTAGCCAGTGGCATCACTACGGAGGCTTGGGAGGTGCAGTCGGCATCCCCTGGCACTGTCAGAGGGGGTGATACCAAAATGACTCCAGCGTCTGTGCTAGTGCCAGTGGCAAGCAGCCAGCCTTGTAGGAGAAGGGCTGGCAAAGCAGTGGCATCACTAGGGTTGATGTCACCCATCACCCAGTGCATTGACTTGTCACCACCAACCCCCTCCATCACCTGGTACAGTAACTCAACCTGTCCCTCCTCCTTCACCCACCCCCCCCCTTTCCCCTCAACAGTAGTCAAGGTGCTGGCAGCAGGTGTCCGTGCCACCATTGTGTGTGTGTGTGGGGGGGGGCATAGAGGGCCAGCAGCACTGCCCAGGGAGTGAGGAGTTTGGCTGGTTGGCCCCACACAGGGGAGTGCAGCATGAGTTAACTGCACTGGGTGACACCAACCCTAGTGCCGCCACTGGCTCTAGCTCCAAAATATTTCTTAAAGATGCCCACTTGGCTCTGTCTTCCTGGTTTCCGCCTAGGACAAAGCCATGTCCACCTCTTCCCTCCTCACTGAGCTGGTCTTTGTGCCTCTACACCCTCACCTCCCTGTCCATTCTCCATGCAGTAGTCAGAGAGGTCTTTTCAAACCACCAATTACCTTTTAACTGTTAACACCATTAAAACAGTTGCTGCCCAGTCATCTCTCACTCATCATGACCCCATGAGTAAGTCATGTGCCTAGTAGGAACTGCGTTCCATAGGGTTTTCAATGACTGGTTTTTATTTTTCAGTAGATTGCCAGGCCTTTTCTTCCCAGGGACCCCTGGGTGGACTGGAACTGCCCACCTTTTGGTTAGCAGTGGTGCATGTTTCCCATTTGTACCCACAGGAACTCCCCACACACCATTAAGGCAGCCCCTCCATGCCCCAAACTCCCCTCTGTCTTAAGAAAGTTGGTATATTTTAAAAAATTGAGTTGTCTTATTCAGAAACATGGTATGTCTCATCATTTAGTTGTCTTATTTTATATGCTTCAGTGAAAATGTATCATTGTAATGACATAGGTCTTTTTCATATTTATTCATATTTATTCCCAAATACTTAAATATTTTAGGTGACCTGGTAGCATAGTGCCTAAGGCATTTGATTGCTAACCAGAAGGCTGGCAGTTCAAACCCACCAGCCACTCCTCGGAAGGAAGGTTGGACAATCTACTTCTGTAGTGATACCACCTTGGAAACCCAAGGAGGGGTCGCTATGAGTTGGGTCTGACTCAATGGCAGTGAGTTTGATTTTTTTGGATCATGAAAGTAATATTTTAAATTGGTTATCACTGTTAATATCTAATAACTAATCATTACTGTGTAAAAGATATTCTCTTATATTCCTTTCAAAGAATTAAGAAAACTAAAAATTGAAATTAAATGTTAAACATTTTTGGCATTATAGAGGGCTTTTTTTTTTCACTCTATTTGATCTTTATTATTTTCATACCTTGCTCTATGTAAATTGCGTGAATTTTGTTTATGAAGTTTTTGCATCTGTATTTAAAAGTGAGATAAAATATAACTAAATTATCAAAATACATTCTATATAATGCTCTTTTGCCCGATGTTGAGGGATTTGGAGTGAAAAATTGGTCCCATGAACACCTAGTTTTAGGAAAAACTCCATTTTTCTCTTAAATATTCACAATGCACATTCAACTAAAGGTTCTATGTAGTCTTGCGGTTAAAAACACCGTTTTACTTAATTTACTTGTAATTTCCAAACCTGTAGAATTGTAACTGATTTATTAATACTAACGTTTAGCTTAGAACACTTTTTTTCAGAACCCACCTCACAATATTTGACAAACCATTGTCCCCTGGGAAATGCTGTATGGGAAGTGTTGGCTTACAGTTTCCTTTTTGTTGGCATTGCTGAGTTTTAGAATCAGTATTGTGCTACTTTCATAAAGTTATTTAAGGATCTTTCTTTTCCTCAATGTTTTGGGTAATTTAGAGTCAGCCGCATTTACAGAATATACTTTTGCAAGTATGTATGGAAATCTAACATTGCAAAGTTGAACAATAAGCTTAGAGATTAAAAGAAGTTTGTTATTTTTTCCCCTAAAGAAGTTTTAAAAATATAAAATTCCTAATTATAATGTGATGCTTTATTTTTAACTCCTAAGTATACACATGATTGTTTAAAACATTAACATTACATATGGGCAAAATTAATTTCCTAAAGAATTTTCTTACCTTAATTTTTGGTTTGCTTTGCTTAGTTGAAGAGGTATTTAGTGGTCAGAAGAAATTTACTTCAGTGGTTGGAAACCATTAACGATGGTGATACAGCATGAAACTGAGTCAGAGACTGTGATGTTGACCTGGATGGTGTTTTGTTAACTTCCATAACAGTCTACCAAGAGAAATACAGAACAGCAGGCTACCTCTTCTCTGGATCAAGGAAGCTGTATTTCTGCATCTGAATAATCAGAATGTTTCTATTGATGCTGATCCTTTGCAAAATCATTTGCAAGATCTCTCCATTGTCACCATCACTACATATCTTCTTTCTGACAAAATCTTCCATTATATGTTTTCACATTTGCACAAATTGTTCAACTTGGTTCTTTTCTGACACAATTAGATGCATGGTTTAGTTATTTCTTTCTTAGTAAATACTTATGTAGTGCTGGACGCTACTAGCATGGGAAGTCCTCTAATTTCACAAAGAGGAAGGTAGGTCACCATCAGCGTTAGCACTAAGCTGATTCCTATGAAGTAGAGATCAGACATACTTCCATCCTCCCCTTGGCACTCTCTACTTCTCTTCTGGATTCAATAATTCATTGCAATGGCCACACAGAACTCACAGATCATACAGTTATGTGGTTTATTAGAGAAGAAATAGGCTACAATTCAGAATCAGGATCAAATTGGAACTAACAGGATATAGGATACAGTTTGTCAATCAGGACAGCTTCCAACCAAGACAACCCCTTGGCCATGCCCTTAGGCAGGCCATACTTTTCAGCTTCTGCCACTGGGCCTTGGTCTTGGCCTCTGCCCTGCTAGGGCAAGTGTTGTAGCTCTTTAGCTCTCAGCCAGGTGCCCAGAGGCACCCACTTGCCAGCAAGCCTGCCCAAAGGCACTCAGCTCTCTTCTCTACAGGAAGCCCAGTGTAGCTATCTGCACTGGTCTCCTGGTTCCCGCATCTCATATACCTACCACTGTCTTGCACCATTTCTTGCCATCTCTTGTCATTTTAGTGTTACACCTCCTCCTCTTCTGCGCCTAGGAGGTTCTTAGCATGCTGGGTCTAAAGGCATGCTCCAGTCCAGGATCTTCTTGATGGTAGTGAGGTCCCCTTCAACCTCTGAGATAGGCTGTTTTACAATTCTACTCTTTCCACCAAGACCATGAACTGACCAATCCTCTCGACAAGCCACAGTCACCTAATTTACATAGTTATCAGCCAGTCCTCAAGAGAGTTTTATGCACCTTATTTGCACAGTAAATTGTCCAATCTTTGCAAGGCACATAAAATAGACCAATTATAGGCAGGCTGTGACCCAGCCACTTGTTTCTGGCAGAATTATGGACCCAAGGCCAGAAAGGCCATATATATGAGAAACTCATTGCCCTGCAATTGCTAACCATGTGTACTATGTATATTTCTGAAGATTTCCAAAAATATTACCTTATTTAATTCTTACAACTCAGTATCATTCCTATTTTACAGATGAGAAAATTGAGGTACAGAGAGATTGAGTAAACTGTCCAAGGTTTCACAGCTAGGAAGTGGTGGATTTGAACCAGGCAAAGTGGCTTGACTAGCTTCAGCCTGGTAAATGTCTAGGGCAATCTCTAGACTTGTGTTAGCAAATACATCCACTTTCAGTTTTTATAGTAATGAAAACATGCAAATAAATGTTTAAAAATTGTATGGCACAGCTGTATGGGGGTGGCAGGACAGTTGCGGGTGAAATGTTCTTTGGCCGGTTGGGTTCCAGTGTACAATATACATGTGGTTTGTATGAAAGAAGACAACATAGAAGTCAAAGAAAATCTATAAATAATCTAGAGGAGAGCTCATGGACCCTTCCCAGAAATCTGCCTGTCTCTGGCATCTTTCATTAAAACAAATAACTTTTTATTTTGCAGTCATTTTAAATTTACAGGAAGTTGTAATGATAATTCAAAGAGCACCCTTACACCTCACCCAGTTTCCCCAAATGTTAACTGAAGGTACATTTATCAAAAGTAGGAAACTAACTCTGGTACATTATTTTAACTGAACTCCAGACTTTATTTGGATTTCATCAGTTTTATTAATGTCCTTATCCTATTCAGAATCCAGTCCACCATACATTACCTGTTGCCATCAAGTTGATTCTGACTAATAGTGACCATATTAGACCGTATAGTAGAAGTTCGCTGTAGGGTTTCTGAGGCTGTGAATCTTTTTTTTTTAAATGCATTTTATTGAAATATAATTTATGTACAGTGAAATACACAAAACTAAAGTGACATGAGTCAATGCATTCTTTTTTGCAGTGTTCCCTCCCCTCCCCTCCCACCCTTGGCAACCAACAAAGAAAGTTTCCCTCCATATATAAACCTTTTTTTGACTCTCCACAACAATGAACTAATAGTATATTTGTCTTTCTGTGATTGACTTATTTCACTCAGCTTAATGTCCTCCATGTTGATGCATATTATGCAGTGTTATGCAGACTCTACATAATTCTTTAGTGCTGCATAGCATTCCATTGTGTGTATGTACCATAGTTGGGTCATCCACTCTTCCACTGATGGGCACATAGGTTATTTCCATCTTTTTGCTATTGTAAATAGTGCTGTGATGAGCATGAGCATGCATATATCTGTTCCTGTCCTGGCTCTCACATCTCTAGGATATATACCTAGTAATGGGATTGCTGGGTCAAATGGTATCTCCAATTCCAACTTTCTAAGGAATCACTATACTGCTTTCCACAGTGGTTGTGTCACTTCACAGTCCCACCAGCAGTGTGTGAGAGTCCCAATCTCTCCACATCCTCACCAGCATTTGTTATTTTCTGTCTCATTGAACCTTGCCATCAGTGCTGGGGTGGGATGGTATATCTCGTTGTTTTGATTTCTCCAATGGCCAATGATTGTGAGCGTCTTTTCACGTATTAGCTGACTACCTGAATATCCTCCTTGGTGAAGTATCTATTCATGTCATCTGCCTATTTTTCAATTGGATTGTTAATTCCTTTGGTGTTGAGGAATTGGAGTTTTCCATCAATCTTAGAGATAAGTCCCTTGTCAGAGATGTAATTATCAGCAAATATGAATTTGTTGCTATCATTTTTGTCATGTGCTTTTTCATTGCATTGATTTCTTTGTTCCATATAATTTTCTATGGTGAGGTCATTTTGTTTATGAATCATGTTATCACTTTCTTTCATTGCTATTATTTTAGTATTTGCTGAATATTTATGCTGGTCCTCTTTTTTTATTTTGATGTGAAGGTTTATCATTTTTCTTTGAGGTT
>NW_006924409.1:13334-13881 GCF_000298275.1 Orycteropus afer afer
TTCACATACCATAAAATTCACCGTTTTAAAGTGCACAGTTCAATGTTTTTTAGTATATTAACAAAGTTTGCCACCATTACCACTGTCTAATTCTCGAACATTTTCATATGAAACCCCGTAACCATTAGCAGTTATCTCCCATTGCCTCTGCCTCCCAGCCCCTTGCAACCACTAACCTACTTTCTGTCTCTGTAATTGTTAATTTTGGGCATTTCATATAAATGGAATCATACAATATGTAGTCTTTTGTGACTGACTGACTTTACATGCTATAATATTTTTAAGGTTTATTCATGTAGCAGAGATCAGTAGTTCATGCCTTTTTATGACTGAATTTAATTGTTTCTATATACCATATTTTATTTACTCATTCATCAACTGATGGATGTTTGGGTTATTTCCATTGTTTGGCTATTATTGAATGTTATTGTTATTGTTGTTATTTGCCATCAAGTCGGCCCTGACTCATAGCAACCCCTCCTTGGGTTTCTGAGGCAGTATCACTACGGAAGTAGGAATGCCCAACCTTCCTTCTGAGGAGTGGCTG
>NW_006924410.1:0-9060 GCF_000298275.1 Orycteropus afer afer
TATGACATATTTATTTGCAAGACCACGGTTCAATCTCAGGAAAAATTCCTATTGTTAGAGGGTCACAAATTTCTGACAATTTCATGCACATTCAAAGCCCCCTCCTCCACGGCCCCACAGTGCCAAAGCATGGCTCCAGGGCAAAATTTGCGGGAACATGCTCAGCTGTAAGGTTTCTGCTCTTCATGTCCCATCTGCCTGCAGTGATGACACAATCCCGCCTGACCAGTAATGGTCAGCTCTGGAGTTGTCTGTGATACTGCCCACCTGCGGTGCCAAAAATGCATGCAATTTTAGCTGTGGTGGAGTCGGGGAAGTAACTGCCAGTGACTTGTGGTCCCAATAACCATGGCAAAGAAAAGCACGGTGTCTCCCAGTCTGACCCAAGCCCGCTCTGTAATCCACTGGGAGGGGAGGGAGGTAGCCTTTCTGGTGCACCAGTGAGATCTCCACCTGAGTCTCAGCAGTGGTGCTTGTGTCCAGCTGCACCCACACCACCAAAATTATCGATGAAATCAGCCACTAGAGCCAGGTTTCTGCCACTGCCTGCTGGAATATTATATTGGTCGCTGGTAAGCTACTATAAGTGACCTCATTCTTGGCTTGGGGATCACAGGCAGCCACCTCAGCTCGGCAGACAGTGACTGCCCCAGAAAGGCTTCCAATGGGCTCTCTCAGGTGCTGATTTGTCTTCTGGCAGTCGCTCCTTCCTAAATAATCTCCCTGTGCCTTTCTTCCAATTCTGCTCTTCTATGTTTGGTGCACTCTGATTCAGTGAGCTGTTCAGAGAGCCAAAGATCTCAATTCAAACTGTTGTACCTAGTTCTTAAAGTCCTTGGATGCCAGAGGGAAAAATAAACATGCTTCTCACTGGTGAGACTTCATTTTGAATCTCCCAAATTCTTTTTCGATGTGTGCATTTGCTGCTAGAAATTGGCCTCTGATCACTGCTTTTGCTGTGTCCCAAATATTTTGGTATGCTGTGTTTTCACTCTCATTTGATTCAAGGAATTTTTTTTAATTTAATTTTCTATTTCCTCTATTTCCCAGTAGTTCTTAAGGAGAGTGTTGTTCAGTTTCCATGTTTTTTTTTTTTTTTTCCCCATTGATCTTCCTATTGTTGATGTTTAATTTTATAGCATTGCGATCTGAGAAGATGCTTTGCAGTATTTCAATGTTTTTATTTATTAAGGCTTGCTTTATGGCTGTACATATGGTCTATCCTAGAGAATTTTCCACATGCACTGGAAAAGCATGTATGTTGTGCTGTTGTTGAGTGACCTGATCCGTAGATATCTATAAGATTAAGTTGGTGGATTGCACTGTTTAGCTCTTCTGCATCTTTGTTGAGTTTTTTACTGTTGTTCTATCTTTGATTGATTGTGTTGTATTAAAGTCTTCTATTATGACTAAAACACCAAAACCAATCCCACTGCCATCAAGTCGTATCCGACTCATAATGACCTCTCCTTGGGTATCCAATGTGGTATCACTGAGAAAGTAGATTGCCCAACCTTCCTTCCAAGGAGTGGCTGGTGGGTTTGAACACAAGCCTTCTGGTTAACAGTCAAATGCCTTGGGCACTACACTACCAGAGCTCCCTATAAATATATAAAAAAGCCAGAGATAACAAAGTGGCAGGATCCAGGTAAGGGGAGGGAGATGGGCCCCACCCAAGAGGTAGGAAGGAGGGAAAAAGTCAGGGATGACAAAGCGACAGGATCCAGGCAAGGGGAGGTAAGGGGAGGGAAGATAGGTTTCAAACAGTTAAGGGAGACCTATCAGTTTGTACTACTGTGGTGGTTCGCATGTTACTGTGAGGCATGAAACTGTGACACCAGTTTTTCAAATGCCAAATAGTTACAATATTGAAAGATTCTATGGGCAAAATATTGAATGATGCATGAAGCATCAAAAGAAGATGGAAGGACTACACAGAGTCACTGTACCAAAAAGACCTCGTTGATCATCCATTTCAGGAGGTGCCATATGATCAAGAACCAATGGTATTGAAGGAAGAAGTTAAAGCTGCACTGAACAAATTGGCAAAGAACAAGGGTACAGAAATTGATGGAATACCCAATGAGATATTTCAAGAAAATAAATTCTCCACATACTCGGCTGTTTTGTTGCTGTTATGTGCTGTTGAGTCAGACCTGACTCATAACGACACCTCCTTCAGTTTCTAAGGCAGTATCACTATGGAAGTAGATTGCCCCACCTTCCTTCTGGCATACTTGGCTACGCTAAGACATTTGGAAGACAGCTACCTGACCAATTGACTGGAAGAGATCCGTATTTGTACCCATTCCAAAGAAAGGTGATCCCACAGAATGTGGAAATTATCAAACAATTCAGTAACATCAGATGCAAGTAAAATCTTACTGAACATAATTCAAAAATGGTTGTAGCAGTATATTAACAGAGAACTTCCAGAAGTGCAAGCGGGATTCAGAAGAGGACATGGAATAAGGGATATCATTGCTGATGTAAGATGCATCTTGGATCAAAGCAAAAAATACCAGAATGATGTTGATCTGTGTTTTATTGGCTGGGCAAAAACATTTGATTATGTGCATCATAACAAATTATGGGTAACATGGAGAAGTGTAATTCCAGAACACTTAATGATATTCATGAAGAACCTATACATAGACCAGGAGGCTGTCATTTGAATAGAACTAGAGGACACTGCATGTTTTAAAATCAAAAAGGGAATGTGTCAGGGTTGTATCCTTTCACCATACTTTTGCAATCTATATGCTGACAAATAATCTGAGAACCTGGATTATATGAAGAAGGATGTGGCATCAGGATTGGAGGAAGAATCATTAACAACCTGTGATACGCTGATGATACAACATTGCTTGCTGGAAGTGAGAATGACTTGAAGCACTTACTGATGAAGATTGAAGAATACAGTCTGCAGTATAGATTACATCTCATTATAAAGAAAGCAAAAATCCTCACAAATGGACCTATAAGCAGCATCATGATAAGTGGAGAAAAGATTGAAGTTGTCAAAGATTTCACATTACTTGGTGCCAATGGAAGCAGCATTCAAGACATCAGGTGACATATAGCACTGGGCAAAATAGCTGCAAAGGACCTCTTTCAAGTGCTGAAGAGCAAAGACATCTCCTTGAGGACTGAGGTGCACCTGACACAAGCCATGATTATTTTCAAACACCTCATATGCATGTGAGAGCTGAACAATGAATAAGGAAGACTGAAGAATAGTAGATGCTTTTGAGTTGTGGTGCTGGCAAAGAATGCTAAAAGTACCATGAACTGCTAAAGGAACTAACAAATATATCCTGGAGGAAGTGCAGCCAGACTGCTTCTTGGAAGGGAGAATGGCCAGACTTCGTTTTACCTACTTTGGTCATGTTGTCAGAAAGGACCATTCCCTGGAGAAAGAGATCATCCTTGGTAAGGTGGTCGAGAAAGATGGGAAGGACCTCAATGAAATGGATTTACACAGTGGCTGTGACCATGGGCTCAAGTATAGCAAGGATTGTGGCCCTTGAGGGACCAGGCCATGTTTCATTCTGCTGTGCAAAGTGTCTCTATGAGCCAGAGATGACTTGACAGCACCTAGCAACAGTAACAACAAACTATGACTATGGAATCATCTATTTGTCTTTGAAATTCTGTTAGTCTGATTTATGTATTTTGGGTAGTGCCTAAGGCACGTGACTGCTAACCAAAAGGCTGGTGGTTCAAACTCACCAGCCACTCCTTGGAAAGAAGGTTGGGCAATTTACTTTCATAGTGATAGTGCCTCAGAAACCCAAGGAGGGGTTGTTATGACTTGGGTCCAACTCGATGGCACATAACAACAACACAACAATAACAACAAACTATGACTATGGCGTCATCTATCTGTCTTTGCAATTCTATTAGTCTGATTTATGTATTTTGGGGCTCTTTCATTGGGTCCATAGATATTTATTATGGTTATATCTTCTTCAATTGATCCTTTAATCATTATATAATGTCCTTCTTTGCCTCTTATAGTGTTTTTTGTCTTAAAATCAATTTGATTAGAAATTAATTTTGCCACTCATGCTTTTTTGGTTTCCATTTGCTTGACATATCTTTTTCCAATCTTTGATTTTTAGTCTGTTTTTTCTTTGTCTCTAAGGTGTGTCTCTTGTAGACAACATATTGATGTGTGATGTTTTCTTATCCATTCTGCAACTCTCTGTCTCTTGAATGGTACGTTTAATCCAGTGACATTCAGTGTAATTATAGACAAGTATGAATTGGTTGCTTTCATTTTGTTATGTGTTTTTTCTTGGTGTTCCTGTTTTCTTTGTTCCATGTAATTTTCTGTGCTAAGTTCATTTTGTTCATGAATCATGTTATCATTTCCTTTGTTGCTACTGTTTTAGTATTTGCTAAATATTTGTAATTGTCCTCTTTTTTTATTGTGATGTGAAGGTTTATCATATTTCTTTGAGGTTACCCAGTGATTTGTAATTTTCTCATCAAGTTTAGAACAGTCCATTCTATATTGCAACTCTCTTGACTTCCTCACCATTTAGAATTTCTATAACTGCACTATTTTTTCCCCTCTTTTTGATTTGCAGTTGTCCTCCTTTGCCAATTGATGTCTCTTGTTTACTGCTTACAATCTTGTAACCTTATTTTACTTTGGATACTTCCACAGCTGTGTTGGTTTCTGGGTTATGTCATTGCATATATT
The DNA here is from genome assembly GCF_000298275.1 of Orycteropus afer afer. Lineage (NCBI taxonomy): Eukaryota > Metazoa > Chordata > Mammalia > Tubulidentata > Orycteropodidae > Orycteropus > Orycteropus afer. The sequence continues at coordinate 4,712 of NW_006924410.1, forward strand.
AGTGGTGGGTTGCTGTTTGTTATTATTGATTCTCTATTCAAAGGACTCCTTTTAGTATCACTTGTAAGGTTGGTCTGGTTTTAACAAATTCTTTTTATTTCCGCTCATCTGCAAATCTCCTAATTTCACCATCATATTTGAGGGACAATTTTGCCAGGTATATAATTCTTGGTTGGAATTTTTTTTTCTTTTTTCCCAGGATTTTACATATACCATCCCATTGTCTTCTTGCCTGCATAGTTTCTGCTGAGAAATCAGAGCTTAGTCTTATTGGTTGTCCTATGTAGGTAACTTTTCATTTTTCCCATGCTGCTTTCAGGATTCTTTGTTTGTCTTTGATTTTGGTGAGTTTGATGATGATATGTCTTGGTGATTTTCTTTTGGGGTCTATCCTCTTTGTTGGATTTCCTGAATGGATATATTCTCATCTTTCATCATCATCAGAGAAGTTCTCTTCCAACAAATCTTGGACAGTTTTCTCAGTGGTTTTATTTTTCTCTTTCTGTTCTGGAATTCCAATTACATGTAGATTATTTTTTTTGATGGTATCCCACATGAACTTTAGGCTTTCTTCATTTTGTTTTGATCTTTTTTTCTGATTGGTCCCTTTCCAAAGAGCTATTCAAGTATTTGTCTTGAATCTCATTAATTCTGTCTTGCATTGATTCAATTATATTCCTTTCAATGTATTATCTATTTCTGACAATTAGTATTAATCTTCTGGATTTCTACCTGTAGATTTTGTATCATCTCTAATTTTTCATTTATTTTGTCATTGTGTTCTTATATTTTCTTCTGAAATTGTTCCAGGGTTTTGTCTATGTTTTCCTTAATTTTGTCAGTATTTTCCTTGATCTGTCTCTCAATCCATTGAAGGTACCTAAGTATAATTCTTTTGAATACCTTATCAAGGAGTTCTAATGCTGCTTCTTACTCAGGGATGTGCTCTGGGTCTGTATCCTGTTCCATTGTTTTATCTTGTTTTTCTGTGTGGACTGTGATGATCTGTTGTCTCTGAGACATTGTGACTTTGTTGTATTTATATTTAATTGGTGATTGTATCTTGGGGTGATTTACACAAGATTTTCATTTTCTGTTATTTTTGCCTAAGGCATTTAACTGCTAACCAGAAGCCTGGAGGTTCAAGCCCACCAACCACTCCTTGAAAGGAAGGTTGGGGAATCTTCTTCTGTAGTTATATTGCCTCAGAAACCCAAGAAGGGGTCACTATGAGTTGGACCCAACTTCATGGCAAAGCGTTAGTTTTTTTTTTTTTTGGTTTTGTATTTTGGGGTGTATCTGAGTATGCAGGGTATTGTGTTCCTCTATTTGCTAGTTGGCAGCACTTATGCACACACTACCTGTCTCTTGATGGGTGTTATAGAGAATGAGAATGGCTTCACATATCTCTTTTAACTGCTTGTGAAGAGCGCTTAAGGGTGAGTCAGGTTCTTATTGATGGTTGTGTATCATTGTCTGGTTACTGTGGAAGGATGTGGTGGCTCTCACTCAGTAAGTGTAGCTGCAGGAGGTATGGGTGTAGCTGGGTCATATGGGCAAGGTTGCTGTCTCAAAAATCATCAAAAATGTAAAAGCAAAAGAACAAAAAATACATAAACATGCAGGAACAATTACCAAAAAGGAGAAAATAAAAAAGAAAAGCAATAAATGAGAGAAAACTATTTGAGGAAATACTTTAAAAATCCAAAAGAAATATGAATAGAAAGAGAGGGGGAAGAAAAATGTAAAATCTGGGGAGGGAGGAATAAGAGAAAAGAAGTTGAGTAGGGGAATAATAAAGAAAAAAATGGAAAATATTCAAAAAGAAAAGCAAGGAATGGGAAGAACAATAAGAAACAAAAACATAGAAACAAAGAAAAGAAAAGAGACAAAGAAAGCCAAAAACTAGAACCTGGGAAGGGAAGAAGAAAGAACAATAATAATAAAGATGGAAATAAAGAATAATAATTTTAAAATGGACAAAAACAAACTAAAGAAAAAAAAATCTGAGCAGGATGGGGCAGGACACCCAGGCTCCATCTGAGCACACAAACTGGGATGGAATTCCTGCCAGCCCAGAAAGTGGGGATTGAGGGATGGCCACATCTCCATTCACCCAGAGGGTGTGAGGTATAAGAGTATCAGGGGGAATATCACACCTTTCCAGTCCTCAGTGTCTGGTATGTTCTAGCAGTCCCTGGCAATTGGAGCTTATTCTTGGGTCCCTGGGATCTGGGAGAATGCTGTCACTTTAAATATCCAAAATAATAAAACCACTTGGAAACAATCAAAATGGCTGCATCTTCCAGACAGCCAAAAGTTCGCAGCTCTGTCTGTCTCTCTCTTCACTGGTTCCCCTTTTATTCACTAGCCACCAGTGCAGTACTCTGTACAGCCTGTGGCTAGCAGCATCAATTTTTAGGTTAATTTTTAGGTCTTAACACCACTTGACAATATCCAAGCTGTCTGTGCCATCAGGATGGCTGACAGTCCACAGCTCTGTATATCTAGTTTTTTAGTGTTTTTATGCAGGTTCTTCTACTACTTGGAGTTTAGTCCACTTCTGTATCCTTCCTTTCAAAGCTCAGAGCTTCAGGATTATCTTCTGTATTTGTGTTAATAGGTTTCCCTTTTCTTTGGTGAAAAGGGTCTGTGTAGTTTGTCTGCCTAGTCTGCTATCTTACTGGAACTCCTCATCCAATTTCAGACTCTATCTTCTGCTACTTCAAGTGAATGGAGACCTATTGTTGCTTGGATAGCTGCTTTCTAGCTTTTGGTAAATGCTTTCACTTATTTCCCATGCTCAATTTCTGGCAAGTCAGAACTTATTCACAACTGAAAAACAGCACACTAGTGAACTGAAATATAGAAATTACGTTCTCTATCATCCAGATCTGCATTATCATATGTAGTTGTACAGCAGTAAGGGGTTGCATTTCATTCTTATCTCTATCTACTGCATTAGACACTAAAACCACACTACAAAAAACAGAAAATTTTCAAAATTTTGGTTTCTGAGGATACTATATGACATAATAAAATACTGTTGTTAGGTGCTGTTAGTCTCTTCCAACTCTCAGTGACCCTACATACAATAGAAAGAAACATAGCCCAATCATGTGTCATCCAAAAAATCTTTGCTATGCTTGAGATTACTGTTGTAGCTTTTGTGTCAATACATCCCATTAAGGATGTTGTTCTTTTTCACTGACCCTCTATTTTACAAGTTATGCCCTTTTTGTATGCATATGAAGTGAATGAAAATATCATAGCTTGGGTCAGGTACACCTTAGTCCTTAAGGTGACATCGTTGTTTTTTAAAACTTTAAAGATTTTATTTTATTTTATTTCATCTCATTTGACCAATAAAATACATTGTTGGGAGCTCTGGTGGTGCAGTGTTTAAGGTACTACGCTGCTAAGCAAAAAGGTCAGCGGCTGAAACCCACCAACCCCTCCATAGGAGAAAGATGAACCCTGCTTCTGTAAAGATTTATAACCTTGGAAACATTATGGGAGAGTTCTACTCTGTCCTACAGACTTGCTATAGGGTAGCTATGCATTAGAAAAAAGTTGATGGAAGTGGGTTTAATATGTCATTTGATTTCTTGACTGCTCCTTCCATGAACAATGGTTCCAGACCCCAGTTAAATGAAATCTTTGACAATTTCAATCTTTTCTCCATTTATCATGATGTTGCTTATTGATCCACTTATAAAGATTTTTGTTTTCTTTATGTGGAGTTGTAATCCATATAGAAGGCTATGGTCTTTGATCTTCATCAGTAAGTGCTTCAAATACTCTCCACTTTCAGCAAATATGATTGTGTTATCTCCATATTACAAGTTGCTTACAAGTCTTCTTCTGATCTTGCTGCCACATTCTTCTTCATATAGTCTGGCTTCTTGGATTCTTTCAGTGTACAGATAGAATATGTACGGTGAAAGATTAAATACTTTGATGCACATCTTTCCTGATTTTAAACCATACAGTATCATTTTTTCCTGTTGAAAGGACTGCCTGTTGGTCTATGTACAGATTCCACATGAGCACAAGTAAATGGTCTGGAATTCTCATTCTTCCCAATGTTATCTATATATTATTTTGATCCATGCAGTTGAATACCTTTGCACAGTCAATAAAACACAGCTAAACATCATTCTATTTTTCTTTGCTGTCAACCAAAATCCTTCTGATATCAGCAATAATAACCCTCATGCCATGTCCTGTTTGGAATCTGACTTGAATTTCTAGAAGTTCCCTTTTAATGTAAACTGCAAGTGTTTTTGATTGTCTCTAGCAAAATTTTACTTGTGTGTAATATTAGATATATTGTTTGATAATTTCTA
>NW_006924410.1:12508-12952 GCF_000298275.1 Orycteropus afer afer
AATGCCAGGCAGTTTTGACTACTATGGTTGTACTGTAGGTTTTGCAATCTGGCATTGTGAGACCTCCTTCTATATTCTTCTTCAATACTTCTTGCTTATTTGAGGTTGCTTTCCTTTCCATATAAAGTTAGTGATTGTTTTCTACATATTGCTAAAGAATGTTAATGGGATTTGGATTGGGATTGCATTGAATGAACAGATTGCTTTGGGTAGAATAGGCATTTTCACAATGTTCAATCTTCCTATCCATGAGCATGGGCTGTTCTTCCATTAATGTAGATCTCTTAAGGTTTCCTAAAGTAGTTCTTTATAGTTTTCTTTGTAGAGGTCTTTTGTGTCCCTGGTAAGGTTTATTCCCAAGTATTTTATTTTTTTGGTAGCTATTGTAAACGGTATTGATTTCCTTATTTCTTTTTCAGCAATCTCTTTGGTGGTGTAGAGGAA
>NW_006924410.1:14254-14815 GCF_000298275.1 Orycteropus afer afer
CTGCTTGAATCTTGATTATTTCCTTTTTTTCTGGTGACTGTGAGTTTTTCTTGCTGTTCTTTTTCTAATTATTGAAGACGTTGGTTTAAAGTGTTGATTTTGGCTCTATCTTCTTTTTTGATGTGTACATTTATTGCTATAAATTGGCCTCTGATCACTTCTTTTGCTGTGTCCCAAGGATTTTGGTATGTTGTGTTTTCATTCTCAGTTGATTCAAGTAATTTTTAATTTCAATTTTTACTTATTCTCTTACCCAGTCTTTCTCAAGGAGGGTATTGTTGAGTTTCCATGTGTCTACACTTTTTCTGTTGATCATCCTATTGCTGATTTCTAATTTGATAGCATTATGATCTAAGAAAATGCTTTGCAGTATTTCAATGTTTTTAAATTTATTAAGGCTTTCTTTATGGCCTAACATATGGTGGATCATGGAAAAAGTTCCATGTGCACTGGAGAAGAATGTATGTTGTGCTGCTGTTGGGTGAAATGCTCTGTAGATGTCTATAAGGCCAAGTTGGTGGAGTGTATTTTTTACCTCTCCTGCATCTTGAGTTTCTTTCC
>NW_006924411.1:0-1121 GCF_000298275.1 Orycteropus afer afer
ACAAAAAGACAAATAATCCAATTAAAAAAAATGGGAGAAGACATGAATAGACACTTCACCAAAGAGGATATTCAGGTGGCCAACAAACATATGAAGAAATGCTCATGATCATTAGCCATTAGAGAGATGCAAATCAAAACAGCAATGAGATACCATCTTGTCCCAGCACTAGTAGCAAAGTTCAACAAGGCACAAAATAACAAATGCTGGCAAGGATGCAGAGAGATTGGGACTCTCATACACTGCTGGTGGGACTGTAAAATGGTACATCTATAGTGGAAAGCAGTATGGCAAATCCTTCAAAAGTTGGAACTAAAAACACCATTTGCTGTTCCATTACTAGGTATATATCCTAAAGAAGTGAGAGCAATGACAAGAACAGACATATGCACACCTATGTTCATCGCAGCACTATTTACAAAAGCCAAAAAATGGAAACAACCTAGGTGTCCATCAACTGAGTAATGGATAACCAAACTATGGTACATACATACAACGGAATACTACACAATCCTAAAGAATAATGTAGAATCTGCAAAACACCTCATAACATGGATGAACTTGGAGGACATTATGCTGAGTGAAATAAATCAATCACAAAAGGACAAATATTGTTTTAGTCCCTTATTGTAAAAGTCAAGGAAACGTTTGTCTATGGAAGGAAATTTTCTTTGTTGGTTACCAGGAGTGGGAGGGATAGGGAGGGAACACTGTTAGATAGATAAAGTATTGATTTGGGTGAAGAGAAGGGCAATGTACCAAATGTGAGTGATCGATATAGTGGCATTGAGGAACCGAAAGACATAGAGAGGTATGTGGGAGATACAGACAACAAAGATGAACCCTTTTGCACATATAGTACTGTGTTGTCAGTGAAGACAAACATGGGTATATGAGTGGATAGATGGGTGGACAGGCTGAACTATTAGGTATGTCTATGAAGCAGGGAGTGTACCCAAGACCATGTACAGGGTTGGCAGACAATGGTCTTAATAAGTTTATGTGTATGATCTGAATTCCCAGGTATATAGTAGAGCTGACAAGGGGCAAAGTTGTGGTCACTGCTTGGTCACAGCCAGCTACCCAGAGGGACCGAGTAGTTGAACCTGTGGGCTCAGGAC
>NW_006924411.1:1703-8992 GCF_000298275.1 Orycteropus afer afer
CTTATGCACAGGGAGACAGCTCAGGGGGCAGGAGTGCATGGAGGGATGGACACAGGGAAGAGGTAACTATCGGGAGGATGTAGGAGGAGAGCTGTTGCATTGTGGTAAATTGTGGTTAATGTCATGAGACAAAGTATATGTGAGCTGCTGTATGGAAAGTGAATTTGCTTTGTAAATTTTCACCCAAATCACAATTTAAAAAAAAAAAAATTGGGAGAAGACATGAATAGACACTTCACCAAAGAGTATATTCAGGTGGCCAACAACATATGAAGAAATGCTCATGATCATTAGCCATTAGAGAGATGCAAATCAAAACACAATGAGATACCATCTTGCCCCAGCACTAGCAGCAAAGTTCAACGAGACAGAAAATAACAAATGCTGGTGAGGATGCAGAGAGATTGGGACTCTCATACACTGCTGGTAGTACTGTAAAATGGTGCAATCACTGTGGAAAGCAATATGGCGATTCCTTCAAAAGTTAGAATTAGAAATACCATTTGACCCAGCCATTCCACTACTATGTATATATCCTAAAGAAGTGAGAGCCAGGACAAGAACAGACATATGCACACCCATGTTCATCACAGCACTATTTACAAAAGCCAAAAAAATGGAAACAACCTAAATGTCCATCAACTGAAGAATGGATGACCAAACTATGGTACATACACACAATGGAATACTATGCAACCCTAAATGTAAAATCTACAAAATACTGCATAACATGGATAAACTTGGAGGATATTCTGAGTAAAATAAGTCAATCACAAAAGGAAAAATCTTGTATTAGTCCGTTATTATAAAAACTCAAGGAAAGATTTATATATGGAAGGAAATTTTCTTTGTTAGTTATCAAGGATGGGAGGGGAGGGGAGAGAACACTGTTAGATAGGTAGAAACAAGTATTTATTTGGGTAAAGGGAAGGGCAATGTACCAAATGTGAGTGATCAACACTGCAGCATTGAGGAAGAGGAAGACAGAAAGAGGTACGTGGGAGGTACAGACAACACAGATGAACCCTTTTGCACATACACTACTGTGTTGTCAGTGAAGGGAAACATGGCTATACGGGTGGATGGATGGGTGGACAGGCGGAACTACTAGGTATGTCTATACAGGGAGGAGTGTTCCCAAGACAATGTATAGGGTTGGCAGACAATGTTTCTACAAACAGACTGCTATGTTCTGTAAGAATTCCCAGGTGTATAGTAGAGCTGACAAGAGACAAGGTTGTAGTCACTTCTTGGGCACAGCAAGCTACCCAGAAGGAGCAAGTAATTGGACCTGTGGGCTTGGGACCATAGTTGCAGGGGACATCAAGGTCAATTGGCATAATATACTACACAAAACATTGTTCCACCTCCTACTTTGGTAAGTAGTGACTGGGATCTTAAAAGCTGCCAAGTGACCATCTAGATGCAATGATGGGTCTCTCCTCATCCAGAGCACAGAAGAATGACAAAAACCAAAGACACATGGAAACAATTAGTCCAAGCAACTGGTACTCCATGCAATCCTCAGCCTATATATATCACTATGAGACCAGAACAACTAGATGGTGCCCTGCTACCACTGTCAACCACTCGGAGGGGGATCTACATAGGAGATCCTGGATAGAGAGGGATAACAATGTGGAACAAAACCCAAAATCATAAAAAAGGGACCTGGTTTGCTAGTCTGATGGAACCTTGTGAGACCTCTGAGACTATGGCCCCTTAGCTACCCTTCAGGTCTGGAATTGAACTCACTCCTATGACTTCCAGCCAAATAATAGACAGGCATATGGGCTGAACATTCACATTAGGTGGATACACTACTTGGAGCTATCTGTCCTGGGAGAACAGAAGGACAGTGCACAGGGAGACAGCCTAGGGGAGTGGGAGTACACGGGAGGGAGGGACACACACAAGGAGGCGGTAACTGCAGGAAGGAATGGGAAGAGAGCGGTTGCATTGTGAGGAATTGCAGTCAATGTCATGAGACAAGATGTGTGTGGTCTGCTGTATGGAAAATGAATTTGCTCTGTAAACTTTCACCCAAATCACAATAAAAATTAGAAAAAAAAATCCTGCAAAAATAAACATTCTGCAAAAACAACCTGCAAACAGTAAAGGTCAGAATTAGCCAAGGTTGTTTCTTCTTTCTTTACCTCCTGTTCCAGGGTAAGTTACTGGCTAGACTTGGTTTCTGTTTTGCAATCTAGGCTTTCACTTAACCCTTTGGGTACTGCAACCTTCTACCTGTTTCAGAATGACATCATGTTCATCTTCAAAAGGAACATTTCAAGATCTACCCTGAAGTACAGTGCTGTCAGTGACAGGATAATAATCAAACATCTACAAGGAAGAGCAGTTAGTATTACTATTAATCAAATCTACACACCAACTACTAAAGCCAAAGATGAAGAAATTGAAGATTTTTACCAACTTATATAGCCTGAAATTGATCAAACATGCAATCAAAATGTATTGATAATTACTGGTGATTGGAATGCAAATATGGTAAACAAAGATGTGTCAGTAGTTGGAAAATAGGGCCTTCATGATAGAAACTACACCAGAGATCACATGATAGTATTTTTGCAGAAATTACTTATTCATTGCAAATACCTTTTTTCAGCAACATAAACAGCGACTATACATGTGGACCTCACCAGATGGAATACAAAGTAATCAGGAAGACTGCAGGGGCCAACTGTGGAACAGACTATCAATTGCTCTTATGCAAGTAGAAGTTGAAGCCGAAGAAAATAAAACAAACCCATGAGAACAAACCCAATACAATCTTGAGTATGTCTCTTAGACATGATCTGAAGCACAGATTTGATACATTGAAAACCAATGACCAAAGACCAGACGAGTTGAGGGATGACATCAAGAGCATCATACATGAAGAAAGCAAAAGGTCATTAAAAAGACTAGAAAGAAAGAAAAGAGCAAAGTGAGTATCAGAAGAGACTCTGAAAATTTCTCTTGGAAGGAGGGTAGCTTAAGTGAATGGAAGAAATGATGAAATAAAAGAGTTGAACAAGAGATTTCAAAAAGCACCTTGGGAAGACATACTAAAATATTATAATGAAATGTGCGAAGACCTAAAGTTAGAAAATCAGAAGGGAAGAACATGCTCGGCATTTCTGACGCTAAAAGAACTGAAGAAATAATTCAAGCCTCCGATTGCAATATTGAAGGATTTTATGGGCAAAATATGGAACGATGTTGTTGTTGTTTTTGGTTGCCGTTGAGTTGGCCCCCTCATAGTGCCTCTAAGTACAACAAAATGAAACAGTGCTCAGTCCTCACAATCCCTGCTATACCTAGGCCTGTCCTTGCAGCCACTGTGTCAATTTATCTTGTTGAGGGCCTTCCCCTTTTTTCGCTGACCCTCAACTGTAATGAGCCTGATATCCCTGCTGCCATTGGTGTAGATTGTGGAAGCAAGTAATATGTTATCTTTGACAACTTCAACCTTTTCTCCATTTATCATGATGCTGCTTATTGGTCCAGTTGTGAGGATGTTTGTTTTCTTTATATTGAGATGTAATCCACACTGCAGACTGTAGTCTTTAATCTTTACCAGTAAGTGCTTCAAGTCATCTTCACTTTCAGCAAGCAAGGTTGTATCATCTGCATATCACAGGTTGTTAATGAGTCTTCCTCCAATCATGATAGTGCATCCTTCTTCATGTAGTACAGCTTCTTGGATTATTTGCTCAGCATACAGATTGAATAAATATGTGAAAAGATACAACTCTGACCCATTCCCTTCCTGCTTTTAAACCATACAGTATCCCTTTGTTCTGTTTGAATGACAGCCTCTAGGTCTATGTACAGTTTCCTCATGAGCACAATTAAGTGTTCTGGAATTTCCATTCTTCTCAATGTTATCTATAATTTGTTATGACCCACATAATTGAATGCTTTTGCATAGTCAATAAAACACAAACATCTTTTTGGTATTCTTTGCTTTCAGCCAAGATCCATCTGACATCAGCAATGATATCCCTCGTTCCACTTGCTCTTCTGAATCCAGCTTGCATTTCTGGAAGTTCCCTGTCAATATATTGCTAAAACCATTTTTTAATTATCTTTAGCAAAATTTTACTTGCATGTGGTATTAATGATATTGTTTGATAGATAATTTCCACATTCTGTTGGATCACTTTTCTTTGGAATGGGCAAGATCTCTTCCAGTCAGGAAGACAAGTGGCTGTCTTCCAAATTTCTTGGCATAAATGATTGAGTGCCTCCAGTGTGCCATCTGTTTGTTGAAACATCTGAATGGGTATTCATTCAATTCTTGGAGCCTTGTTTTTCTCCAATTCTTTCATTTTAGCTTCTACTTCTTTCCATACCGTTGGTTCCTGATCATATGCCACCTACTGAAATAGATGAATATTGACCAATTATTTTTGGTACAGTGGCTGTGTATTCCTTCCATTTTCTTTTGATGTGTCCCACATCATTCAATATATTGCCCAATAGAATCTTTCAGTATTGCAACTCGAGGCTTGAGTTTTTTCTTCAGTTCTTTCAATTTGAGAAATGCTGAGTGTGTTCTTCCCTTTTGGTTTTCTAACTCCAGGTCTTTGCACATTTCGTTATAATAACTGACTTTGTCTGCTCAAGCTGCTCTTTGAAATCTTCTGTTCAGCTCTTTTATCTTATCATTCCTCCCATTTGCTTTAGCTATTCTCTTTTCAAGAGAAAGTTTCAGAATCTCCTCTGACATCCCTTTTCTTCCTTTCCTGTCTTTTTAATGACCTTCTGCTTTCCGCATGTATCAAGTTCTTGATGTCATCTCACAGTTCCTCTGGCTTTCAGTCATTGGTGTTCAATGTGTCAAATACATTCTTCAGATGCTCTCTAAATTCAGGTGGGATATAATCAAGGTCATAGTTTGGGTCTCAAGAATTTATTTTAACTGTCTTCACCTTCAACTTGAACTTGCATATAAGCAATTGATGGTCTGTTCCATAGGCAGCTCCTAGCCTTCCTTTTACTGATGATATTGAGCTTCTCCATCACCTCTTTCCACAGATGTAGTTGATCTGATTCCTGTGTATTCTATCTGGTGAGGCCCATGTGTATAGCCACTATTTATGTTGCTGAGAAAAGGTATGTGCAATCAGTAAGTCATTAGTTTTGCATAATTCTATCATGTGATCTCTGGTGTAATTTCTATCATCAATGCCATATTTCCCAACTACTGGTAATTCTTCTTTGTTTCCAAATTTTACATTCCAATCACCAGTAATAACAATTTTGATTGCATGTTTGGTCAATTTCAGACTGCAGAAGTTGGTAGAAATCTTCAATTTCCTCATCTCTGGCTTTGGCAGTTGGTGTGTAAATTTGAGTAACAGTAGTAGTAACTGGTCTTCCTTGTAGGTGTATGAATATTATCCTACTACCGACAGCACTGCACTTCAGGATAGATCCTGAAATGTTTTTGTGATGATGAATGCCATGCCATTTCTTTTCAATTTATCATTCCCAGCATAGCACATCATATCATTGTCTGATTCAAAATGGCCAAAACCAGTCCATTTCAGTTCACTAATGCCTAGGATATCAATCTCTATGCTTTCCATTTCATTTTTGACAACTTCCAATTTTCCTAGATTCATACTTCATTCATTTCAGTTCTGATTAATGATGTTTGCAGCTGTTTCTTTCCATTTTGAGTCATGCCACATAAGCTAATGGAGGTCCCAAAAGCTTTACTCCACCCATGTCATTAAGGTTGACGCTACTTTGAGGAGGCCACTCTTCCCCAGTCATATTTTGAGTGCCCTTCAACCTGAGAGGGGCTCATCTTTCAGGACTATATCAGATAATGTTTCAGGGCTATTCATAAAGTTTTCCAGTAATATATCAGGCAGTGTTTCACTGTTATTCATAAGATTTTCACCTGCTTGTTCTTTGAGAAATGGATGGCCCCTTCTTTCTTCTGAATCTATCTTAGTCTGGAAGCTCTGCTGAAACCTGTCCACCATGGGTGACCCTGCTGGTATTGGAAATACCAGTGGCATGGCCTCCAACCTCACAGCCACATGCAAGCCACTACAGAGTGACAAACTGGCAGATGAGTGGTGGAATGAATGATATTATATGATAGTTTGATGCAGACAGCATCAAAAGAAGATAGAAGGAATATACAGAGTCACAGTACTTATAAGAATTGGTCAATATCCAACCATTTCAGGAGGTAGCATATGATCAAGAGCCAATGTGATTGAGGAAAGATATCCATGCTGCGCTGAAGGAAGTGGTAAAAAAAAGAAGGCTTCAGGAATACCCATTCAGCTGTTTCAACAAATTGATGAAGCACTGGAGGTGCTCACCCATTAATGCCAAGAAATTTGGAAGACAGCTGCCTGGCCAACCAGCTGGAAGAGATCAATATTTGTGCCCACTACAAGGAATGGTGATCCAACAGAATGTAGAAATTATTAAACAATATCATTAATATCACATGCAAGCAAAATTTTGCTGAAGATAATTCAAAAACAGTTGCAGCAGTACATAGATGGGGAACTGCCAAAAATCAAGCTGGATTCAGAAAATGACTTGGAACAAGAGATATTATTGATGTCAGATGGATCGTTGCAGAAAGCAAAGAATAACACAAAGATGTTTATCTGTGTTTTATTGACCGTGTGGATCATAGCAAATTATAGACAACATTGCAAAGAATATGAATTCCAGAACACTTAATTATGCTTCTGAGGAATCTGTACATAGACCAAGAGGCAGTTGCTCATACAGAACAAAAGGATAGATAGTACATGGTTTAAAATCAGGAGAAGTTTCAATGCACTTATTTAATCTGTATGCTGAGCATATAATCCAAGAAGCTGGACTATATGCAGAATGTAGCATCAGGATTAGAGGAAGACTTATTAACATCCTGCAAGATGCAGGTGAAACAGCCTTGCTTCCTGAAAGCTAAGAAGACTTGAAGCACTTAGTGACAAAGATCAAAGACTACAGCCATCTCTATGTATTACAACTCAACATAAAATAAACAGAAATTCTCACAACTGGATTGTTATTAAGCGACGTCATGATAAATGGAGAAAAGATTGAAGTTTCCGAACATTTCATTTTACTTGGATCCACAATCAATGTCTATGGAAGCAGCAGTCAAGAAATCAAATGACATATTGCATTGGACAAATCTGCTGCCAAAGATCTCCTTATAGGAAATCAATACCATTTTCAATAGCTACCAAAAGAATAAAATACTTGGGAATAAATCTTACCAGGGACACAAAAGACCT
>NW_006924411.1:11786-12488 GCF_000298275.1 Orycteropus afer afer
ACTGTGGTCAACGACATGAGACAAAGTATATGTGAACTGCTGTATGGAAAGTGAATTTGCTCTGTAAATCTTCACCCAAATCACAATTTAAAAAATAAATTTTAAAAAAGATCTCCTTATAGTGTTTAAGAGCAAAGATATCACTTTGAAGACTAAGGTATGCCTGACCCAAGCCATGGTATTTTCAATAGCCCAAAATACATATGATAGCTGGACAATAAATAAGAAAGACTGAAGATGAATTGATGCATTTGAATTGTGGTATTGGTGACAAATATTGAATGTACAATGTGTTGCTAGAAGAAGATAAGCAAATGTCTCAGAGGAAGTACATTTGGAATTTTCCTTAGAAGAATGGCCAGATTTTGTCTCTCATAATTTGGGCATGTTGTTAGAAGGGACCTGTTCTGGTTACTTAGTGCTACTCTGACAGGAATATACACAAATGGGATGGCTTTAACAAACAGAAATTTATTCTCTTACAGTTTGGTGGCTTTAAGTCCGAGTTCAAAGTGTCAGGCTCTAGGGGCTGGGTGAAAACCCCTCAACCTTAGGCTTTAGTTATGCCTCCTGCTCCTGGCCCACAGAAGCTAGAGACTTTTTTTTTTTTTAATTAATTAATTTTTAAAATTGTGATTTGGGTGAAAATTTACAGAGCAAATTCACTTTCCATACAGCAGTTCACATACACTTTGTCTCATG
>NW_006924411.1:13158-14258 GCF_000298275.1 Orycteropus afer afer
TTCTTCTTCGCTCTGGACGAGGGGAGACCCATCGTTGCATTTAGATGGCAGCTTGCTAGCTTTTAAGATCCCAGTCACTACTCACCAAAGTAGGAGGTGGAACAATGTTTTGTGTAGTATGTTATGCCAATTGAGCTTGATGTCCCCTGCGACTATAGTCCCAATCCCACAGGTTCAACTACTCAGTCCCTCTGGGTAGCTGGCTGTAACCAAGAAGTGACTACAACTTTGCCCCTTGTCAGGCTAGACGTTTTCTTCACTCAGACAGCTGCTGGCTGCTGAGACTGACAAGTCCAAGGCTGACAAGTAAAAAGGCAAAGTTCTGATGTTACGAGACCACATGGAAGGCCATTAATTCAAGTCCATTGAAAGTCCCAAGGTTGGCAGAGCATGGCAGGCTGCTCAACAACGACACAGCTACATGCAGGGTTCAAGCATGCCAGAAGCTAGAGACTGTTCCCCAAGGCTTCTCCTTATATACAGGAAGCAGATCACAATAATAACATAAAGATTAATAATAATATTAGATAACATTTATTGAGAATATATAGTGTATCAGACACAATTCTAAGATATTTACATGAGTTATCTATTTTAATCTTCAAAACAATCCTATAAGGTATGTGTCTGTATTATGCCCATTTTACAGATGAGGAAACTGAAACAGAGAGAAGTCAATTAATCTGTAAAGTCACAAAGCTAGTAAGTGGCAGTGTTACTATTGAACAAGGCAATGATAACTCCTACATTAAAAGAGTGCTCATCACATAAAAATTCCCTTTTAAAACTGAAAAGCTAAATATTACCTATATTACCAACAAGAGAGTGGTGATTAACATCATGATACATCCACATATAAATAAATATAAATTGGTCATTAAAAATGGCCATTTAACTTTAAAAATATATGTTTAAGTGTATTTGTTCATATATTAGCATTCACAATGCATTGTTAAGTAAAACTATTGGTTTACAAAATAATACATTAAATTCTTTTTTTTTTTTTTCAAGTAACTATGTATAAAAGAATTCTAAAGAGCTTCCAATGGGGCATCTGTTTGTTGAAATATCACAATCAGTATGCCATCAATTCCCGGAGC
>NW_006924412.1:0-2976 GCF_000298275.1 Orycteropus afer afer
CCTGGCTAGCAGGGTGATTTTTAGGTTAATTCTTAAGTCGTACCACCACAGGAATCTGTGAGAGAGCTGTCTCTTTAAATATCCAAAATAGTCAGACCACTTTTTAAACCTACAAAATGGCGGCACCCTTCGGCCCGGCAAAAGTCCATTACTCAGCCCACCTTTCTCTTCACCTTCTCTGTTTGTTCCCCAGCCACCGTGCACAGTCCATGAAGTCCCTGGCTAGCAGGGTGATTTTTACGTTAATTCTTAGGTCCTACCACCAGTCGGGAATCTCCAAGCCGCCTGTACCGTCAGGGTCGCTCAGGTCGCTGTCAGACCACAGCTCTGTACGTCTCCTTTTTTTGGTATTTTCATGCAAATTCTTCTGCTAGTTAGGGTTTAGTCCACTTCTGTATCCTTCCCTTCAAGGCTCAGGGGTCCAAGATTATCTTCTGTGTCTGTGGTAATTGGTTTCCCTTTTCGTTGTTGAAGAGGGTCTGTGCAGTCCTTCTGCCTAGTCTGTCATCTGGCCGGAACTCTCCTGTTTTTATTCTTTTTCTTTCCTTCCTTTTTATTTGTATTCTTTCTTTTTCCCTTCTTAGGTTATACTTTATAGGTTTTGTTTCATTGTTTTTTTTACTTCTCTTTTCCCATCATTTTTCATTCTTTTGGTTCTTCCCATCCCTTGTTTTTCT
This sequence comes from Orycteropus afer afer, assembly GCF_000298275.1. NCBI lineage: Eukaryota > Metazoa > Chordata > Mammalia > Tubulidentata > Orycteropodidae > Orycteropus > Orycteropus afer. The sequence continues at coordinate 678 of NW_006924412.1, forward strand.
TTTTGCATTATTTTCTTTATTCTTTTGCTCTAGCTCTTATCTCTTTTCTCCCTTCCCCATAGAGTGTGAGTTTTTTTTCTATTTCTATTTCTTTTGTCTTTTTAAAGTATTTCCTTAAATATTTGTTCACATTTATTGCCTTTCTCTGTGTGTGTGTGTGATTGTTGCTGTGTGTTATATGGTGTGTGTTTTTGTAGTCTTGTGGGTTTTTTTTTTTTTTTTTTTTACTATTATAATTGTAGTTTTTATCTAACAGAGTGGGAGATAGCAACCATGCCCATACCACCCAAATATACCCACACCTCCTGCAGCCCCACCTGCTGAGTGAGGGCCATCATTTACTTCTGCATCAACTGTCCAACACTAGATGGCAGCCAATATGAGCATGACTTACACTTAACTGCTCTTCACAAACAGCTCACATAATCTGTGCACTCTCATTCTCTATCACATCCACCAGGAGACAGGTGGTGAGTGCATAAGTGCAGTCAACTAGTGATTAGAGGAAAATAGTACCCTGCTTACTCACATATATCAAAACAAAACAAAGAAAAAAAAAATCTTGGGTGAATCACACCAATATACAATCACCAATTAAATATAAATACAATGACATCACAATGTCTCGGAGACAACTGACCATCACAGTCCACACAAAGAAGGAGGATTAAAGTAGTAGAAACAAGGGACCAGGACACAGATCCAGAACAAATCCCTGTGGAAGAATTAGCATTGGAACTCCCTGAAAGGGAATTCAAAAGAATTATATTTAGGTACCTCCAACAGATGGAAAGGCAGAGCAAGGAAAACACTGACAAAGTTAAGGAAAACACAGACAAAATGGTAGAACAATTTGGGAAGACAATACAAGAACAAAATGACAAAATAAATGAAAAATTAGAAATGATACAAAATCTACAGCTAGAATCCTGCAAAAACGGCAAGGAGGCCACATGTTCTGACCTCCTCTAACCCTACAAGAGGAAGATAGGATTACCAGCAGTAACCCAAGGCGTATTCCTGCCAGGCCAGACATGCTGCCTCCCCCCTCTAGCCCTTGCTCCAACTGTTCCTCCCAAAGAACCCACTACCTCTCTCCTGGGTTCAATAATTCGCTGCAGTGGCCACACAGAACTCACAGATTATGGGGTTTATTAGGAAAGCACCACAGGCTACAATTCAAGTTCAGGGAAAATGCTCAGTCTCTCTCCCAGCCCACCATCCCTCAGCCAACAGTCTCTCACAGTCTCTTTCCCAGCAGAGCTGGTCCCTCGGTGTCTCACTCAGCAATGCGTGTCTCTTGCGTCTCTTTCCCAGCAACGCGTGTCTCTTTCAGCAGCACGTCTTCCTCAACCAGCAGTCAGAGAGAGAGTTCTGCCTCCAGGAAGCCTCCTTTTGAGTCCGGAAGGGTGGTCAAACTAGCCAATCACAGCATCAGATCTCTAAGCATGTAAGAGAGAGTGGGAACTTCCCAGAACATTATATTGTGCCAAGCCCAACAGAAATAACCCAGGTGGATAGCTTCAGCAATCAGGAGCTCCTCAGTTGCTCATAGAAAATCCCACCTTGGAGTTTACAAAGACTTATGGGTAGAAAAGCCACACTAAGTAATTTACTACACTGCAAATCCAGAAGATTAATACTAAAATTTCAGAAATAGATAACACATTGAATGGGCAAAGCATTCTAATCAATAGAATACAGAATTAGTGAGATTGAAGACACATACCTCAATACTACTTTGGTTAGGGATCAATCAGAAAAAGATAAAAACAAAATGAAGAAAGCCTAAGATTCATGTGGGATACAATCAAGAGCAATAACTACATGTAATTGGAATTCCAGAACAGGAAGAGACAAGGTATTGCTATTGGTGAAAGGAAAAGCACTATAACAAAAACATGTGAGTAACCCAATATCACTAAGGAAAAGGAAGACATGAAGAGGTGCACAAGAGGTACAGACAATAAATAGTATTGCATACACAATACTGCATTATCAGTAATAGCAAACACTAATCTATGAGTGGATACATAGGTAGACAGACAAGAAGATCAGGTATGGACAGGCAAATGGGAATATACCTATAACCTTACATAGGATTAGCAGACAATATTCCCACATACGTATTTGTATGTGTCATTAAAATGTCCATATGCAGTTTAAAGCTAACAGAGGGCAAAGTTAGGATAACTTGTTAACCAACTAAGAACCCTGAAGGAGTGAGTCACTGGACCTGTATTGCTGGGGACAAAAAAAAAAAAGTTATCAGAGGTGAGAAGGGTAATTGAAGCTTCCA
>NW_006924412.1:3076-7305 GCF_000298275.1 Orycteropus afer afer
AAAAGAAAAGAAAAAACCTTATGTTATTGTCTTGTATAACCTTCAGAAGACATCCAGTTTTCATTTCTAAGAGCTCTTATGAGTCAATTTGTCATTTGATAGTTTGCAGTTTACGGATGAAATAAGTTTTCCTCCTAAACTTCACAGACAAACTAAATCCACTTAGTTCTATACTTTAATTCCTTAAGGGAAGCTATTATATCTCTTTCCTCTCTGTGTCCAACCCATTCCCAATGTCTAGTACAGTATCTTGCACATAGTAAGTGCCTAAGAGTTGTCTGTAAAATTAAATTTTGGAGTATTTTCTTTCTTTTGCATATGGTGCTAAAATAATATAAAGCCAGAAAGTTTTGCCAGTCTTCCTCCCCATCCCCACATGCTGCTAAGCATCAAGCACACAATCATCTGTTTCCTGGGGCTGGCTGATAATATCTTCTACCCTCCCTAGGAGCTCTGGTGGCATAGCGCTTAAGGCATTTGACTGCGAACCAGAAGGCTGTCTGTTCAAACCCACTAGCCACTCCTCGGAAGGAAGGTTGGGCAATCTACTTCCATAGTGATATTGCCTTGGAAACCCAAGGAGGGGTTGCTATGAGTCAGATCTGACTCAATGGCAGTGTATTTCATTTGTTTTTTACCTTCTCCCCTTAACACATTCTTCTTTCCTAAATATACTATGGACTTCCTGAAGAGCAAGGAGCTATGGTGGCACAGTTTTAAGTGCTCACATACTACTATGTCTTGGTGACTTTTTTTTTTTTAATGTCTATCTTGTATGGGGTTTGTTGAACTGCTTAGATAGATATCTTTTCATGTTTCATGACATTAAGGAAGTTTTCACTTAAAAGTCTTCACTAATCACACAGGTTATTTCTCTTGATATTGTCCTACATGATTCTTAGGCTTTCTTCATTTTTTTCTTCATTTTTTTTTCTGATTTTTCCTTAGACAAGGTGATGCTATTGGTGAAAGGAAAAACAATATAACAAAGCATGTGAGTAGCATAATATCACTAAGGAAAAGGAAGACATGGAGAGGTGCACAAGAGGTACAGACAATAAAGGTAAATAGTATTACATACATGTGGTAGTTAAAATTGTATGTCAGTTTGGCTGGGCCTGATTGAGTGGTTAGGCAGCTGGTGGTAGTTATTACCTATGATGAGACTGGCAATCAACAAAGGGCAATAAGTAAGACTAAGCTCTAATTTCTTGACAGAACCATGCAGGTGAAAAAGCAATGTGATGATATATATAAAACCCTGAAAGAAAAAAATTTCCAACCAAGAATTATATATGCAGCAAAACTGGCCCTCAAATATGACGGTGAAATTAGGAGATTTCCAGATAAGCAGAAATTAAGTGAATTTGTTAAAACCCAACCAAACTTACAAGAGATGCTAAAGTGAGTCCTTTGGATAGAGAACCAACAATAACGAACAACAAACAACCATTAACATACATGATAACATCATCAAGAAACCAACCCAGTTATGGAAGTATCCTAAGTAAAATAAGCTTACAAGACTGTAAACAGGGAACCACAGACACTGATTGGCAAATGAGGGCAATAACAAACCAAAAAAAGGGGGAAAATAGTGTAGTTACAGAACTTCCAAAGGTGAGGAATTCAAGACAACTGCAAGATAGAAGGGACTATTCTAAACTTGGGAAGAAAACTATAAATCATAGAGTAACCTCAAAGAAAAATGATAAACCTTCACATCAAAATAAAAAAGAGGACCAGCACAATTACTTAGCAAATCCTAAAACAATATCAAAGAAGGAAGTGATACTACGTTTCACAAGCAAAACAAGCTCAGCACAGAAAGTTATATGGAACAAAGAAATCAGCAACACCACAAAAAAACACATAAGAAAATGACAGCAACAAATTCATACTTGTCAATAATTACACTGCCAAAAGAGTAAAAAGAGAACGTACAGATTGGGAAAAATATTGTAACAACCTATCTGACAAGGGACTTATCTCTAAAATTTATAGAAAACTCCAACACCTCAACAACAAAAAGATTAACAACCCAATTTAAAAATGGGCAGAAGACATGAATAGACACTTTACCAAAGAAGATATTCAGGCAGCCAGGAAATATATGAAGAAATGCTCATAGTAATTAGCTATCAGAGAGATACAAGTCAAAACAACAGTGAGATACCATGTCATCCCAACACTAATGGCAAAGTTCAACAAGACAGAAAATAAAAAATGCTGGCAAGGATGTGGAAAGACTGGGACTCTCATACACTGCTGGTGGAACTGTAAAATGATATGAGCACTGTGGAAAGCAGTATGGCAATTCCTTAAAAAGCTGGAATTAGAAATGTCATTTGACCCAGCAATCTCATTACTACTTATATGCTAAAGAAGTGAGAGCCAGGAAAAGAAGAGATATATGCACTCCCATGTTTATCACAGCACTATTTACAGTACCAAAAAGATGGAAATAATCTATGTGCCCATCAACAGAAGAAAGGATAACCAAACTATGGTACATACACACAATGAAATACTATGAAACCCTAAAAAATAAGGTAGAATCTGCAAAACACTGTGTAACATGGATGAACTTGGAGGACAGTATGCTGAGTGAAATAAGTCAATTACAGAAGGACAAATATAGTATTAATTAATTATTTTAAAAAATCAGGGAAAGCTTTATATATGGAAGGAAACTTTCTTTGTTGGTTACCAGGGGTGAGAAGGAACACTGCAAAAAAAAAAAAAAAAAAAAAAAAAAGCATTGACCTATGTCATTTTAGTTTTGTGTATTTAACTGTACATAAATTATATTTCAATAAAATGTATTTTTAAAAAATAAAAAGAGGACTAGAACAAATATTGGGCGCTCTGGTGGCATAGTGCTTAAGGCATCTGACTGATAATCAGAAGGCTGGCGATTCAAACTCACCAGCAACTCCTCAGAAGGAAGATTGGGCAATATACTTCCATAGTGATACCACCTTGGAAACCCAAGGGGGGTTGCTATGAGTCAGATCCGACTTGATGGCAGTGAGTTTGGTTTTGGTTTAGCACAAATATTTAGCAAATACTAAAACAATAGCATCAAAGGAAATGCTAATATAATTCATTAAAAAAAATGAGCTCAGCACAGAGAATTAAATGAAAAAAAAAATTACCAACACTGTGAAAAAAGACATAACAAAATGACAAAAAAAAATCATACTTGTCAATAATTACACTGAACGTAAGTGGATTAAATACACCACTCAAGAGATGGAGAGTTACAGACTGGATAAGAAAACATAACCCATTAATATGATGCCTAAGAGACATACCTTAAGAGACAAAGACAAAAATAGACTAAACATCAAAGGTTGGAAAAAAGATATATCAAGCAAATGGCAACCAAAAGAGAGCAGGAATGGCAATATTAATTTCTGATCAAATGGACTTTAAGACAAAAACCACCATAAGAGATAAGGAAGGGACTTCCAATAAGATGGAGGAACAGGCAGACAAATTACACAGACCCTCTTCAACAAAGTAAAGAGAAACCAACTGACAGAAATTCAGAAGATAATCCTGGAGCCCTAAGCTTTGAAAGGAAATATACAGAAGTGGATTAGGCACCAACTAGAGGAAAAACCTGAACAAAAACAATGAATGTGGAGATGGTCAGAGCAGTGGACTGTCAGCTACTGTGACAGGATCAACAGCCTGAATATTTCCAAGTGGTGTTGGAACCTGAGAATTGACCTAAAGATCAGCCCTGGTCACCAACGGCTGCAGGGATGACTGTGCTGATGGCCTATGACTAGGAAGGGAAACAACAAGGTGGGAGACAACCTGAGTTGTGGACCTTTCCGCTGTCCAGAGGGTGCAGCCATTTTGATTGTTCACAAGCAGTGGCCATTTTGGATATTTAAAGTGGCCAAGGGCTCAGGTGATTGATTAGAATTCCCAGATGTATGGTAGAACTGACAAGGGGCAATGTTGTAGTCAATGCTTGGTCACAGCCAGCTACCCAGAGGGACCAAGTAGTTGAACCTGTGGCTTGGGACAATAGTTGCAGGGGACATCAAGCTCAATTGGCATAACATACCATATAAAACATTGTTCCACCTCCTACTTTGGTGAGTAGCAACTGGGATCTTAAAAGCTTGCAAGCTGCCATCTAGATGCAACAATGGGTCTCTCCTCGTCCAGAGCAAAGAAGAATGAAGAAAACCAAATATTCATGGAAAGAA
>NW_006924412.1:7560-8837 GCF_000298275.1 Orycteropus afer afer
GAACAATCCTGGGAGAAAGAAGGGCTGCTTATGCACAGGGAGACAGCTCAGGGGGCAGGAGTGCATGGAGGGATGGACACAGGGAAGAGGTAACTATAGGGAGGAAGTGGGAGGGGAGCTACTGCATTGTGGTAAATTATGGTCAATCTCATGAGACAAAGTGTATGTGACCTGCTATATGGAAAATGAATTTGCTCATAAATTTTCACCCAAATCACAATAAATAAATAAATTAATTAAAGTGACCAAAGGCTCAGCCATTTTGAGTATTTATAAGCGGTGGCCATTTTGGATATTTAAAGTGACTGAGGGCATGGCCATTTTGAATCTTTACAAGTGGTAGCCATTTTGGATTTTAAAGTGACAGCATTCTCATTCAGATTCCAAGGACCTAATAATAGGCTCTACTTGCCAAGGACAGCAGGGACATATGGGAGGCTGACAAGAGGAAAGGCAACAGGTGGTGAGTATATAAATAAGTGCTGCCAACTAGCAAATAGAGGAGCACAGCACAGTACCCTACTTACATAAATAACATACAAACAAAACAAGGAAAACGAAAATCATAGGCAAGTCACTCCAATATACAATCACCAATTAAATATAAACACAAAAGCATCACAATGTCTCAGAGAAAACAGAGCATCACAGTCCACACAAAGAAGCAAGATAAAGCAGGAGAAGCAAGGGACCAGGATACAGACCTAAAACACATCCCTGAGGAATATGCAGCATTGGAACTCCCTGATAAGGAATTCAAAAAAATTATATTTAGGTACCTTCAACAAATTGAGAGACAGATCAAGGAAAACACTGACAAAATTGAGCAAAACACAGAAAAAACCCTAGAAAAATTTCAAAAGACAATACAAGAACAAAATGAAAAAATAAATGAAATATTAGAGATGATACAAAATTTACACATAGATATCCAAAAGATTAATACTAAATTTCAGAAACAGATAATACATTGAACAGGCAAAGGAGGAGAGTTGAATCAATGGAGGCCAGAATTCGTGAGATTGAAGACAAATACCTCAATACTTCTTTAGAAAGTGATCAATCAGAAAAAGATCAAAACAAAATGAAGAAAGCCCAAAGTTCATGTGGGATACCATCAAAACGAATAATCTACCTGTCATTGTAATTCCAGAACAGGAAGAGAGAAATAAAAACACAGAGAAATTGTCTAAGATTTTTTGGAAGAGAATTTTCCTGGTGTGATGAAAGATGAGAATATATCCATTCAGGAAGTCCAACGAACCCCAAACAGGATA
>NW_006924412.1:11581-12651 GCF_000298275.1 Orycteropus afer afer
ATGAAGCAAGCATAACCTTGATACCAAAACCAGGCAAAGACATCACTCAAAAGGAAAACTACAGAATATCCCTCATGAATATGGATGCAAAAATGTTCAACAAAATCCTAGCCAATAGACTCTAACAACATATCAAGAAAATCATTCATTATAACCAAGTAGGGTTCATATCAGTTATTCAGGTATGATTCAACATTAGAAAAACAATCAATGACATCCACCACATAAATAAAACAAAGAAGACCACCTGATCATATCAATTGACAATGGGATGGTTTTTATAAAACGCTGAAAGAGAAAAGTTTCCAACAAAGAATTATGTACCCAGCAAAACTGTCCCTCAAATATGATGGTGAAATTAGGAGATTTCCAGATAAGCAGTAATTAAACGAATTTGTTAAAACCAGACCAACCTGTAATGAGATACGAGAACCAACAACAGCAAACAACAACTGACCATTAACACACATGATGACATAATCCAGAAACTAACCCAGCTATGGAAATATCCAAAGTAAATAAGCCTAGAAGATTGTACACAGGGAACCAGAGACATCAGTTGACAAATGAAGACAACTACATACCACAAAGAGGGAAAAAAATGTGTAGTTACAGAACTTCTAAATGGTAAGGAAGTCAAGACAACTACAAGATAGAATGGACTGTTCTAAACTTGGGAAGAAAACTATAAATCACAGGGTAATCTCAAAGAAAAATGGTAAACCTTCAAATCAAAATAAAAAAGAAGACGAGCACAATTATTTAGCAAATACTAAAACAATAGCAATGAAGTGATAACACGATTCATAAACAAAACGAGCTCAGCACATAAAATTATATGGAACAAAGAAATCAACAACCCAAAAAAGCACATAACAAAAATGACAGCAACAAATTCATACTTGTCAGTAATTACATATCTGGCAAGGGACTTATCTCTAAGATTTATAGAAAACTCCAATGCCCAACAGCAAAGGAATTAACAATCCAATTGAAAAATGGGCAGAAGGCATGGGTAGACACTTCACCAAGGAAGATATTCAGATAGCCAGCAGTTACATGAAGAGATG
>NW_006924412.1:13281-14430 GCF_000298275.1 Orycteropus afer afer
AAAAAAAAAAAAAAAATTCATTGACCCATGTCACTTGTCACTTTAGTTTTGTGTATTTCATTGTACATAAATTGTTGTTGTTGTTACGTGCCATCAAGTCGGACCCAACTCATAGTGAACCCTCCTTGGGTTTCTGAAGCAGTATCACTACAGAAGTAGATTGCCCAACCTTCCTTCTGGTACATAAATTGTATTTCAATAAAATGCATTGAAAAAAAATCACCTATATGAGACCAATAGGTCAACAATTACTTTAAAACAAAGGTGAGAATGTAAAAGGACAGGGAAACTAGACTAATAGAAAAGAACAATGAGAATGTTCATGCAATATACCTAATGTCATTGAACAACTAGTGTAGAAATTGTTGAGTGGAAACCTAAACTCCTATGTAAACTATCAGCAAAAACACAATAAAATAGTTTTGTTTTGTTTTTTTAAAAAAAGAGACAAGGAAGTACATTATATAATGATTAAAGGATCAATTGAACAAGACGACACAACCATAATAAATATCTATGCACCAATGAGAGAGCCCCAAAATACATAAATCAGAATTTAACAGAATTGAAAAGATAAATAGATGACTCCACAGTAATAGTAGGAGAGTTTAATACACCCCTTTCAATGAAAGATAGAATAACTGGAAAGAAATTCAAAAAAGACACAGAAGAACTAAACAATATAATCAACCAATTTGACCTTATAGACATCTACAGAGCCCTTCACCCAACAACAGAACAATATATATTCTCTCCCAGTGTGCCTGGAACATTCTCCAGGATAGACCATATGTTAGGCCACAAAGCAAACCTCAATAAATTGAAAAACATAGAAATACTGCAAAGCATCTTCTCAGATCACAATGCTATAAAATTAGAAATCAACAATAGGAACACCACCAGAAAAAGAGCAAATACATGGTAACTGAATAACACCTTCCTTACAAGGGGTAATAGAAGAAATAAAAAACTGAAATAAAAAATTCCTTAAGTCAAATGAGAATGAAAACAGAACATACCAAAATCTTTGGGACACAGCAAAAGCAGTGATCAGAGACCAATTTATAGCAATAAATGCACAAATCAAAAAAGAAGAAAGAGCCAAAATCAACACCTTAACCCAACATCTCCAAAATTAAAAAAAAAAAA
>NW_006924413.1:0-543 GCF_000298275.1 Orycteropus afer afer
TGTCTTGGTGATTTTCTTTTGGGGTCTATTCTGTTTGGGGTTCGTTGGACTTCTGTAATGGATATATTCTCCTCTTTCATCATACCAGAGAAATTATCTTCCAACAAATCTTTGACAATTTTCTCTGTGCTTTTACTTGTCTGTTCATGTTCTGGAATTCTTATTACATGTAGGTTTTTCCTTTTGATGGTATCCCACACGAACTTTAGCCTTTCTTCATTTTTATCTTTTTTCTGATTAATCCCTTTCCAAAGAAATATTGAGGTATTTGTCTTCAATCTCACTAATTCTGTCTTCCATTGATTGAATTCTACTCCTTTGTCCATCCAATGTGTTATCTATTTCTGAAAATTTAGTATTAATCTTCTGGATTTCTATCTGTAGATTTTGTATCATTTCTAATTTTTTCATTTTGTTCTTGTTTTGTCTTTTTAAATTGTTCTAGGGTTTTCTCTGTGTTTTGTTTAATTTTGTCAGTGTTTTCTTTGATCTGTCTGTTAATCTGTTGAAAGTATGTAAAGGTAGTTCTTTTGAATTCCTTAT
>NW_006924413.1:643-2043 GCF_000298275.1 Orycteropus afer afer
ATTTTGTCAGTGTTTTCTTTGATCTGTCTGTTAATCTGTTGAAAGTATGTAAAGGTAGTTCTTTTGAATTCCTTATCAGGGAGTTCCAATGCTGCTTCTTCCTCAGGGATGTGATCTGGGTCTGTATCCTGTTCCTTTGTTTCTCCTGCTTTATCTTGCTTCTTTGTGTGGACTGTGATGCTCTGTTGTCTCCAAGACATTGTGATGTTTTCATGTTTATATTTAATTGGTGATTGTATGTTGGAGTGACTTCCCATGGTTTTCGTTTACTTTGGATGTTATCTAAATAAGCAGGGTATTGTGCTCCTCTATTTGGTAATTGGCAGCACTTATACACTCACAAACTGTCTCCTTTCCCATTGTCAGCCTCCTGTGTGCTCCCCTGCCATCATTGGCAATTGGAGTTTATTCTTAGGTCCCTGGAATCTGAATGAGAATGCTGTCACTTTAAATATCCAAAATGGCCACCACTTGTAAACAATCAAAATGCCTGCATCCAGCAGAGAGCCAAAAGTCCACAGCTTACATTGTCTCCCTCCTTGCTGTTTCCCTTCCTAGTCTCAGACAACCAGCACTATCATTCCTGCAGCCCTTAGCAATCAGGACTGGCCTTAAGTCAATTTTCAGGTCCCAACATCACTTGGAAATATTCAGGCTGTTGGTGCCATCAGAGTGGTTGACAGTCCGCAGCTCCGTCCATCTCCATATTCAGTGTTTTCAATCAGGATTTTCCACTGGTTGGTGCCTAATCTACTTCTGTATACTTCCTTTCAAAGCTCAGGGCTCCAAGATTATCTTCTCTATCTCTGTCAATTGGTTTCTCGTTGCTTTCTTGAAAAGGGTCTTTGTAGCTTGTCTGCCTATTCCACCATCTTCTTTTTCCTCTTTTTTGATGTGTCTATTTATTGCTATAAACTGTCCTCCGAGTACTGCTTTCACTGTGTGCCATAGGGTTTGGTTAGATGTATCTTCATTCTCATTTGTTTCTAGGAAGTTTTATTATTATTATTATTTCACATTTTATTTCTTCTATTACCCAGTAGTTTTTGGGCAGTGTATTATCCAACTTCCAAGTTTGATATTTTTCCCTTGATCTTCCTATTACTGATTTCTAATTTTATAGCAGTGTGGTCTGAAAAGATGTTTTGTAGTATTTTGATGTTTTTTAATTTATTGAGGCTTGTTTTATGTCCTAACATATGATCTGTTCTGGAGAAGGATCCATGTGCACTGGATAAGAATGTGAATTGTGCTTTTGTTGGGTGTTGCTGTTGTTGTTGTTGTTATGTGCCATTGAGTGGGACCCAACTCATAGTGACCCCTCCTTGGGTTTCCAAGGCAGTATCACTATGGAAGTAGATTGCCCAACCTTCCTTCTTAGGAGTGGCTGGTGGGTTTGA
>NW_006924413.1:2591-5199 GCF_000298275.1 Orycteropus afer afer
TCATTTTGTTATCAAGTGTTTCCTCTCTTTTCTTCTTTATTGTTGGTTTTGTGCTTACTAAGCCCATATGTTTTCCTTTTTTCTGTGTTTGTTTAGGGGGATTGTTAGTTTTCTCTGTGGTTACTTTGGAGTGAATTCTTGTTTCTTTAATTTTGGAACAGTCTGTTCTATAAGGACATTGTCCTATATTCCTCTCCATTTGGAAGTTTCGTACCTAGAACTTTTACTCCCCCTTTTTGCTTTGTTGCTGGTGTTGTCTGCAGATTGACTCCCTTGTTTCTTTGTGTACAGCATTTTATGAGCTTATTTTGAGCATCTATTTCTGATTTGGTTTTTAAGTGTTGATGTCCAGTGTCCTGATTTTAATTCGTTGTTCTCTGTTCTGGGTTCTCTATTGGCAGGACTTCCTTAAGCATTTTTTTTAGGGTTGGTGTGGTTTTCACAAAATCCCTTCATTTCTGTTTGTCTGAGAATGTCTTGATTTCATCCTCATATTTGATGGATAATTTGGCTGGATATAGAATTCTTGGTTGGAAGTTCTTTTCCTTCAGTGCTATATATATATATATGCTGTCACATTTTCTTCTTGCCTACATGGTTTCTGCTGAGTAGTCAGAACAGATTCTATTTGTTCACCCATTGTAGGTGGCATTTCTTTCTTTCTCCCCCCCACCCCCGCCAGGCTGCTTGCAAGATACATTCTTTGTCTTTGGTTTTGGAGAGTTTGATTATGATATGTCTTGGTGACTTTCTCTTGGGATCTATTCTGTATGAGGCTCATTGAGGTTCTTGGATAAATATCTTTTCTTCCTTCATGATATGGGGAATTTTTCTGTTAGCAAGTCTTCCACAATTTTCTCGGAGTTTTTTTTTCTTTCTTTCTTTTTTCCTCTTCTTCTGGTATTCCAATGAAGTGTATGTTGTTTCTTTTCATGTCATCCCATATAACTTTTAGGTTGTCTTCATTTCTCTTAAATTCTTGTTCTGATTTTTCTTCATACAGGCTGGCATCAAGGAATTTATCTTCTACTTGGGAAATGTGTTCTTCAGCCAATTCTAGCCTACTCTTCTGTGCTTCCCTGTGTTGTGTAATTCTGCAATTACCAGTGGTTCTGGGGTTTTGTTTTGAGTCTGCTTGGGATGGCTACAAATGATGATGTTTTGTTGTTACTCAGAGACCTGCCATTCAAAATCAGCAATGACCCTAATAGGGGGACACTACTTTCCATTTTGGTCAGATAGCCATAAAAACCCCGTACTCCAGACCCTTCTGTGCTAAAAAGCTATCCTGGAAGAGATGGATCCCAGCCTTGTGCTGTGACCTCATTCCAGGGCCAGCCTACCTGTGGCATCTTTCCTCTCTTCTTCCTTTCTGCGGCCAGCTCAGTAGTGACCTGAGCCAAAGGAGTTTCTGCTCTGTTTCTCAGAAGTGTTCTCCCAAGGTTACTGTTAGAAACTGCTGTTGGAAGGGTCAATTCTAAGTTCCCAAAGCTGCCGTTGGTTCCATGGTGTCTTTTTTTCTCCCCTCTCCACAGCTCTCTCCTGTACTGCTAAACAGTTTTGTGCTTCTTCACCTCTCCATCTCCCCTGTCAGCCAGGTAGGTTCATTTATTTTCCTGACTGTTTACTCTGCTTTTTTTCCCCTCCATCTCCACTAAATCTGACCCCCTCTAACTTACTGAGCTGTTCACAGCTCCAGAATCCCTGCTTCAAACTGCTGCACCTAGTTCTTCAGGAATTAAGATGCTGGAGGGAACAAACATGTGGGTTACAGGTACAACAGCATCTTCCAACCCTGAATATACAGTTTTGCCAGCACCATTTGTTAAAGAGACTGTCTTTTCCCTGTTCAATGGATTTCAACCCCTTGTGAAAGATCAGCTTCCCACAGGTGGATGGATTTACTTCTGGGCTCTCAATTCTGTTCCATCAGTCTATATATCTGTCATTGTACCAGTACCAGACTGCTTTTGACTACCTTGGTCCTGAGCTCAGGAAGCATAATGCCTCCTACTTTGTTTTTCTTCAGTAGTTCTGGGGTAGTTAGGTTGTGTGTCAACTTGGCTGGGCTTGGCTGAATGGCTGGGCAGCTGGTGGTAGTTATTCCCCATGATGAGGCGAGCAACCAATTCCATGGTGAGATCCACTGCAAGCTGCTTTGGGGATATGGTCTTTTTCCCATATATAAAAAACGGCTTTGGGAATGGTCTCTAGGATATGGCATGCTTGAACCCTGCATGTAGCTGAGTTGTTGCTCAGCAGCCTGCCATGTTGCCCTGCCAACCTTGGGATTTTTAATAAGACTTGGATTAATGGCCTGCCATGTAGTTTGGTAATATCAGGACTGTGTCTTTTCACTTGTTGACCTTGGGTATGTCAGCCTCAGCAGCTAGCAGCTGCCTGATAGAAGAGATGCCTCTAGCTTCAGTGGACCAAGAGCAAGAGGAAGAGCTGAAGCCTAAGGTCAAGGGGCTTTCATCCAGCCCCTAGGCCCTGGGACCTGGAACTCAAGCTTCTTAACCTCCAAAATTGTAAGAGAATAAACTCCTGTTTGTTAAAGCCATCCCATTTGTGCTATTTTCTTTTAGAGCATCACAGAGGTAACCAA
>NW_006924413.1:6544-7080 GCF_000298275.1 Orycteropus afer afer
CTCTTGTGCTGAGAGTGTTTATCAGAAAAGGGTGCTGGATTTTATGAAATGTCTTTTCCATATTGATTGATATGAAGACATGGTTCTTCTTTGTTTTATGTATGTGGTAGATTACATTTATTGATTTTCTAATGTTAAATCCTCTTTGCATATCTGGTATGAATCTCACTTCGTCAGGATTTTTTTTTTTCTTTGTGAATTGGGTGAAAGTTTACAGAGCAAAATTGTTTTCCATCCAACAATTCATAAAAATTTAGTTTTATGACATTGATTGTAATCCCCATAATGTAACAGCTCTCTTTCCGCTTCCTCCCTGTGAATACCTATTCCCTATATCCTTCTTTCCTATGATTTCCTGCTTTGTGCGCCATCTCCTTATGAAAATGCTGCTTTTCAGTAGCATAGTGCCTAAGGCACTTGACTGCTAACCAGAAGGCGGGTGGTTCAAACCCACCAGCCTCTCCTCGGAAGGAAGGTTGGGCAATCCTACTTCCGTAGTGATACTGCCTCAGAAACCCAAGGAGGGGTCGCTATGA
>NW_006924413.1:9777-12907 GCF_000298275.1 Orycteropus afer afer
TTTGTTGTTTGTACCTCTTATACACCTGTCCATGTCTTCCTTTTCCTTAGTGATATTGTGCTGGTCACTCATTTTTTATGTATTGCCTTCCCCTTTACCCAAATCAATACTTGTCTCTTATCTATGTAGCGATTTTCTCTCCCTCCTCTCCCATTCCTGGTAACCAACAAAGAGAGTTTCCTTCCACATGTAAACCTACTTTTGACTTTTTACAATAGTGGACTAATACAATATTTGTCCTTCTGTGATTGACTTATTTCACTCAGCATAATTTCCTCCAAGTTCATCCACATTATGTAGTATTTCGTGGATTGTACATTATTCTTTAGAGTTGCACAGTATTCCATTTTGTGTATGTACCACAGTATGGTCAACCTTACCTCCACTGATGGGCACTTAGGTTGTTTCCATCTCTTTTCTATTATGAATAGTGCTGCGATGAACATGGGTGTGCATATATCTCTTTGTGTCCTGACTCTCACTTCTTTAGGATATATACTTAGTAATATGATTGCTGGGTCAAATGGTATTTCTAATTACTACTTTTTAAGGAATCATCATACAGTGGTGGTATGATTTTACAGTTCCACTTGTAGTGTATGAGAGTCCCAATCTCTCCACAACTTCACTGGCATTTGTTATTTTCTGTCTAGTTGAACTTTGCTATTATTGCTGGAGTAAGATCATATTGCATTATTGTTTTGATTTTCATCTCTTCAATGGCTAATGATTGTGAACATTTCTTCATGGTTTGGTGGCCACCTGAATATCTTATTTGGTGAAGTGTCTGTTCATGTCTTCTGCCCATTTTTAAACCAGATTGTCTTTTTGATGTTGAGGTATTGGAGTTTTCTATAAGTTTTAGAGATAAGTCCCTTGTCAGATATGTCATAGCACAGTATTTGTTCCCAATTTGTAAGTTCTCTTTTTACTCTTTGGAGAAGTCTTTTGATGCACATGAGAATTTCATTTTTAGGTCTCAGTCATCTAGTGTATCTTCTGCTGTTTGTGCATTTTTATTTACGTTTGGTAGTATATTAATGCCATATATTAGGGCCCCTCACGTTACTCCTATTTCTTCTTTTTAGGTTTTACATTTAAGTCTTTTATCCTTCTTGAGTTAGTTTTTGTACAGTGTGTGTAGTATGGATCCCTTTTCATTTTTCTGCAAATGGATGTCTAATTTTGCCAACACCATTTGTTATACAGACTGTCTTTTCCCAAATTAATGGATTTCAGCTCTTTGTAAAAGATCAGATGACAATAGGTGGATGGATCTATTTCTGAGTTCTCAATTCTGTTCCACTGGTCTGTGTCTGTTATTGTACCAGAACCAGGCTGTTTTGACTACTGTGGCTGTATAGTAGGTTTTCAGATCTGAGAGTGGGTGACCTCCTACTTTCCTCTTCTTCTTTAGTAGTGCTTTGCTTATCCAAGTTCTCTTTCCTTTCCATATAAACTTAGGGATTGTTTTTTCCATGTACTTAAAGAGTGCTGATGTGTTTGACTGCTATTCATAAGGTTTTCACTGGCCAATACTTTGGAGCTTTGCAACCCTTGCCTGAACAGAGAAGATGCCAAAGGGTCACAGCACCAAACCTGTCCACCATGATTGACCCTGCTAGTATTGGAAATACCAGTGGTGTAGCCTCCAGCCTCACAGCGACATGCAAGCCACTACAGTATGACAAACTGACAGACGAGTGCTGCCAAAGAATATTGAAAGTACCATGAACTGCCAGAAGAACAAATCTGTCATAGAAGAAGTGCAGCCGGAATGATCCTTGGAAGTGAGAATGGCCAGACTTTGTCTCATCTACTTTGGCCATGCTGTCTGAAGGGACCATTCCTTGGAGAAAGATATCATGCTTAGTAAAGTGAAGGGTCAGCGAAAAGGAGGAAGGTCTTCAATGTGAGGGATTGACACAGTGGCTGCAACGATGGGCTCAGGTAGAGCAAGGATCATGAAGCTGGCACAAGACCAGGTAGTGTTTCATTCTGTTGTACATAGGGTCACTGTGAGTCGGAGATGACTCAACGGCACCTAACAACAACAACGCTTTAAAATTATTTCAGAGCAATAATTTTAGGATTTATCCAACCGTCATGGCTCCAGGAAGTCCAGATTCCATGAGAATTTGAAATTCTGTTCCACATTGCCCCTCTTTTGATTAGATTTCTTCCATAGAACCTTGATCAAAATGTTCCTTAATGGTAGATGGGTACCATACAGTTCTGGTCTCATGGCAAAGGAGACAGTTGTACATGGAGAAAATTAGCCACACATTCCATATCCTCTTCTTATTCAAAGGACTTTACCAAGAAAGTAAAGAGATAACTTACATAATGGGAGAAAATATTTGGTAGCCATATATTTGATATATGGCGCTCTGGTGACATAGTGCCTAAGACATTTGACTGCTAACCAGAAGGTTGTCAGTTCAAACCCACCAGCCACTCCGTGGAAGGAAGACTGGGCGATCTACTTTTGTAAAGATTTACCACCTCGGAAACCCAAAGGGCTTTGCTATGAGATAAAATTTAAACAATGACAGTGAGTTCTTTTTTTTTTTTTTTTAATATTTGATAAGAGTTGAATATCCAGAATATATAAGGAACTTATGTAACTCAACAACAACAAGAAAAAAAATCTTGCATTGATTAAGGGTAGGGTTGCACAGCTGGTTATTATAATTGCTGCCAATACATTGTGTACCTGTAAAAAGCTGAATTAGCAAAAGTTGTGTGATAGACATATTTAAAACAACAACAACAAAAAAGAGTGGCTGCTGAAGCTGCTTATGTACAACCAAATACCTCATGGGATTTTATTTCTTGGTTTGAAGGTTTTGGGTCATGGTACATCCCAGTTAATTGGCCTAATAACACATTTAGTGCTTCTGATCTATCTCCTAATTTGTTTCATAGTGTCTGGGGTCTTAAAAGCTTCCAAATACTCTGGAGGAGTCAGCCGCAGGGATCCAGGTGAGGAGAGGGAACCCAGGCCATGCCCCACAAGCAGCAAGGCAAGAAAGCAGGGAGAGGACAGAAAAGGAAAAAGGGGACTGGAACAGATCAAGGTGTCAGCCTCAGTGATACAGGTAACAGTGGTTGGAGAGGTTTCCAACAG
>NW_006924413.1:13098-14445 GCF_000298275.1 Orycteropus afer afer
CTTCTCAAAGAATTGGCCAGGGAAAACCTTATGAATAGCAGAGAAACACCATCTGATACATTACTGTGCAACTTTATGAATAGTCTGGAAACATTGTCCAATACAGAGGAAGAAGATGAATCATTTAGCTTAGAAATTTCTCAAAGTAGGACTGGGCAAGAGCTGCATTATCAGAGTAAAACCAGCCTTATTCATATGGATAAGATAAAGCTTTAAAGACCATTTTGGATTTTAAAGTGACAGCATTCTCATTCAGATTACAGGGACCTAAGAATAGACTCTGTTTGCAAAGGATGGCAGGGAGATACAATAGGCTGATAACAGGAAAGGAGACAGGTGGTGAGTGTAAAAGGGCTGCCAACTAGCAAACAGAGGAGCACAGCACAGTACCCTGCTTACGTAGATAACATACAAACAAAACAAAAATCATGGGCAAGTCACTCCAACATACAATCACCAATTAAATATAAACACAAAAATGTCACAATTCCTTGGAGACAACACAGAAGCACAGTCTACACAAAGAAGCAAGATAAAGCAGGAGAAACAAAGGACCAAGATACAGACCCAAAACACATCACTGAGGAAGACACAGCATTGGAACTCCCTGATAAGGACTTCAAAAGAATTATACTTAGGTCTCTTCAATAAATTGAGAGGCAGATCAAGGAAAACACTGACAAAACTGAGGAAAACACAGAGAAAACCCTAGAACAATTTCAAAAGACAATAGAAGAACAGAATGACAAAATAAATGAAAAATTAGAAATGATACAAAATTGACACATAAAAATCCAGAAGATTAATACTAAATTTTCAGAAATAGATAACACATCGAACAGGCAAAGGAGTAGAATTCAATCAATGGAAGACAGAATTAGTAAGATTGAAGGCAAATACCTGATTACCTCTTTGGAAAGGGATCAATCATAAAAAAAGATCAAAACAAAATGAAAAAAGCTAAGGTTCATGTGGGATACCATCAAAAGGAATAACCTACATGTAATCGGAATTCCAGAACAGGAAGAAACAAAACCACAGAAAAAATTGTTGAAGATTTGTTGGAAGAGCATTTTCCTGGTATGATGAGAGATGAAAAGATTCAGGAAGTCTAATGAACCCCAAACAGGATAGATCCCAAAAGAAAATCACCAAGACATATCATCATCAAACTCACCACAACCAAAGACAAAAAATTATGAGAGTAGCATGGGAAAAACGAAGTTACCAACAAGAGGCAACCAATAAGACTAAGCTCAGATTTCTTGAGAGAAACCATGCAGGCAGGAAGACAATGGGATGGCATATATAAAACCCTGAAAGAAAAAAATTTCCAACCAAGAATTA
>NW_006924414.1:0-1707 GCF_000298275.1 Orycteropus afer afer
CTTCAAAATGGTGGCACCCTCTGGACCAGCAAAAGTCCACAGCTCAGCCCAGCTTTCTCTTCACCTTCTCTGTTTGCTCCCCAGCCACCGTGCACAGTCCTCCATGCAGTCCCTGGCTAGCAGGGGGATTTTTAGGTTAATTCTTAAGTCCTACCACCACAGGATTCTGCAGGAGTGCTTTCTCTTTAAGTATCCAAAATAGTCAAACCGCTTTTTAAACCTACCAAATGGCGGCGCCCTCCGGACCGGCAAAAGTCCACAACTCAGCCCACCTTTCTCTTCACCTTCTCCATTTGTTCCTAGCCACTGTGCACAGTCCGTGCAGTCCCTGGCTAGCAGGGTGATTTTTAGGTTAATTCTTAGGTCCTACCAGCATTTGGGAATCTCCAAGCTGACTGCGCCATCAGGGTCGCTCAGGAATGCTGCCAGACCGCAGCTCCATGTGACTCCTTTTTTGGTATTTTCACACAAATTCTTCTGCTAGTTGGGGTTTAGTCCACTTCTGTATCTTTCCCTTCAAGGCTCAGGGGTCCAAGATTATCCTCCATGTCTGTGTTAATTGGTTTCCCTTTTCTTTGTTGAAGAGGGTCTGTGCAGTCCTTCTGCCTAGTCTGCCATCTTGTCGGAACTCCAATATCTTTGTTTTTCAGAACCCTAAAGAATTCTCTTTCATCTGATTTTCCCAATGCAATATGTCATTTAATATCTTGACTCTTGTTTCAATGGGTGTTTATTGTTGAGACAAGTAGAATGAAGTTCTTGACAACTTCAGTTTCTTCATTTATCATGATGTTTATCACTCCAGCCAAGAAGATTTTCATTTTCTTCACATTTAGATATAATCCACACTAAAGGCTACATTGTCTTTGTCCTTCTTCAATATTTCAAGTCATCTTTATTTTCAGCAAGCAAGGTTGTGTTATCTACATATCACAGGTGGTTAATAAGTCTTTTTCTAATCCTGATGCCATGTACTTCTTTATATAGTCCAGTTTCTTGGATTATTTGTTGAACATAGATATTGAATAAGTAAGGGGAAAATGTACAATCCTGCTGCACACCTTTTTCCGTTCTGAGCCATGCAGTATCACTTGTTCTGTTCAAATAGCTGCCTCTTGAATCATGTTCAGTTTCCTTACGAACATAAATAAGTGATCTGGAAATTCCTTTCTTCATGTTACCCATATATTTATTTTATGAACTACACTGTCAAATGCCTTTGAGTAGTTGATAAAGCACAGATAAACATATTGTTGGTATTCTCTGCTTTTGGTCAGGATGCTTCTGATATCAGAAATGATATCCCTCATTTCACATCGTCTTTTGAATTTGGCTTGAACTTCTAGAAGTTCCCTGTTATGTGCCATTGCAATCATGTTTTAGGTATTTGCAGAAAAAAATTTGCTAGCACGTAATACTAAATTTGCATATACCCCTGAGGAAAACACCCCACTACTAAACTCCCAGCCCTGCATTTCTTTCTTTCCTTGGTCTCATTTCTACAATTTGTCATTGCTTCCTTAGCTCTCCAATGTTTTCAAACATGGTTGTTGTGATACTCTAGTCTTTCATGTTATTATCAGGTCAAAAAAATCTGCCTCTACTGAAAGTTTCTTCCTTTAGTTCTTATTTCCATTATATTATGAAATAAAATTAAGTAGAGAAACTAACAGCAAAGGGGAAAATATATTAACATTTATTTATTTA
>NW_006924414.1:2038-9874 GCF_000298275.1 Orycteropus afer afer
TTTTGTTTGGCTGGAAACCACAGGTGTGGGTTCAATTCCAGACATGAAGGGCAGTTAGGGGCCATAGTCTCAGTGGTTCCACCAGGCTCTATCAGACCAGCAAATCTCATCACACACCCCCGTTTTTTTTCCCCTCCAAATGATTTTGAGTTTTGTTCCACCTTGTTCTCCCTCACTATCAAGGATCTCCTACATAGATCCCCTTCCAAGTGGTTGACAGTGGTAGCTGGGCACCATCTAGTTCTTCTGGTCTCATAGTTTATGGGCTGCAGATCGGATGGTGTACCAGTCGCTAGGACTAATTTATATTAACATTTATTAATTGCCTATCTACATCTTACCACTGCTATATATTTTAATTATTATTCCCCTAAATTCTATAAAATCATTACTACTAATCTGTTTTCCAGAGAGAAATAAACAGGGGCTAAATGAGCTCTGGTAGCATAGTACCTAAGGCACTTGACTGCTAACCAGAAGGATGGCGGTTCAAACCCACCAGCCACTCCTTGGAAGTAAGGTTGGGCAATCCTACTTCTGTAGTGATACTGCCTCGGAAACCCAAGGAGGGGTAGCTATGAGTCAGAGCTGACTTGATGGCACATAACAACAACAACAACAACAAAATGATTCTTCTACAGCAATGCTTTAAACATTAATGTGTATAAAATCACTTGGAGATTGTGTTAAAACACAGATTATGTCCTAGAGTGTCTGGATTGTAATTTGATAGTATGTATTTCTAAGACTCTTCCAGGTGAGGTAAAGACCACAGGGTCACACCATCCCTTGAGTGCAAGACACAACATCATATCACCAAAATAGTTTTTTCTTTTAAATTTAAAATATTTAATTTATTAATTTTAATACATACTTTGGTAGCTTATTTCTTAAAAAAAATTAAATAATGTTTTATTGAATTTTGACAAAACTTTACAAACAAGTTAGGTTCCCATTTGAATATTTCCAGACAAATTTTCAATGACAGTAGTTATATTTACAATGTGTCAATATTCTCTTTAATTATATTCCATTTGCTCCCTTTCCAGAACTCTAGTTTCCCTGTTCCCTTATCTTCTCATTTTTCCTTTTGAGACGTTGTTCACCTTTTGGTCTCATATTGGTGATTTTTAATTAGTGCACTGATCTTATGGATAATATTCTTCATTTTGTGTACTACGCTGCTATTTTGCTAAAAGGTGATCTCAAGGGATAGGCTTGGTTCTAGTTTTAAGAGTGTTTGAGGTTGACAGTCTCAGGGGGTTTTCTGTTTTCAACTGTTGCAGTTTGCCTAGCTTTTTTTTTTAACATAAGAATTTGAGTTCTGCAACATATTTTTCTCTCATTCTACACGTGACCAACTCTTGTGGCCCCAGTCAGAATGGTCAGTGTTGATAGCCATGCACCATCTAGTTCTTCCGGTCAAGGTAGATGAGGTTTTTATTTCTTGTAGACTTGTTTATTCTCTGTGATTTTTTTTTTTTGTTGTTCCTTTCTTACTGTTTTGCTCCTGGCAAGTTGAGACCTGTAGTTTTGTCTTCAAACTCAAAAAACAAACCTACTGCCGTTGAGTCATTTCTGACTCATAGTGACCCCTCCTTGGGTTTCCAAGGCAGTATCTCTACAGAATGAGATTGCCCAATCTTCCTTCTGAGGAGTGGCTGGTGGGTTTTAACCACTAGCCTTCTGGTTAGCAGTCAAATGCCTTAGGCACTATGTGACCAGAGCTCTGGTAGTTGTGTCTTAGATGGCTGTTTTCAAACTTTTAGAACCCCAGATGTTATTCACGTCACTAGAATGAATATCATGATTTTTGTGAACTATGTTATGCTGGTTGATTGAGTTGCCCATGAGACTGCAGTCCTAAGCCTTCAAACCCAGAAAACCAATGTTGGATGATGTTTGGTTATGTCTTAGGAGTATTCATATTTGTGTTTTTAATTGATATAAGTGCTTGCACCTACATACTGGTATTTATATGTACTTATAGATACTACTATCTCTGCTCACATATGTACTCATCTGTACCTGCCCGTATTTCTATTTGCCTATAAGAATAGCAAGGATTGGGAGGATAGCACAGGACCAGGCAGTGTTTCATTTTGTTGTGCACAGGGTTATAAGTGCAAAGCAACTTGACATCACCTAACAACAACAGCATACCCATCAATATGTGCTTAAACACTCCTTATTACTTTGGTTCTGCTGAACTCACTACATTCAAAATCGGTGTTACTTTTCCCATCATCAAAAATGATGTACAAAACATACTTTTCCCACCTTATCTCCTAATTCTGGTAACCACAATTGAACATAGTTTCTCTATTTATTCTTATCTTATTAAAAAAGAGCGATCATACAATATTTGTTCTTAGATACTTATTTCACTTAGCAATATGTCTTCCAGATTTATGTTATAATGCAATAATCCATTCCAAATATGGTATAAGGTTTCCTGTATTCATTGTTATTTATTGTTGTGTAGTATTCCATTGTATGTGTGTACCATACTTTACTTATAATTCAGCCAATGAAGGACACTTCAATTGCTTCAATTTAGTTGCTTTTGTGAATAAAGCAGCAATGAACATACGTCTGTGTCAATATTTTTAAGTCTCTAGTGTATATAGTTGGAAAATATGGCCTTGGTGAGAGAAGTGATGTCAGAGATTGCATGATAGAATTTTGTAAAACCAGAGACTTATTCATTGCAAATACCTATTTTGCAAAACCATACATGGCAGCTCTCTATGCAAACCTTAGAATATACAGGAATCAGATCACCTACTTCTGTGGAAAGAGGTGATAGAGAAGCACAATATCTTCAGCCAGGAGCTGACTGTGGAACCAGCCATCAATTGCTCATATGTAACTTCAAGTTGAAGCTGAAGACAATTTAAAAAAATCTACAAGAGCCAAAATATGACTTTGATTATATCCCACCTGGATTTGGAGAACATTTGAAGAATAGATTTGATGCATTGAACACCAATGACCAATAGCCAGAGGAGTTGTGGGATGACATCAAGAACACAATCCATGAAGAAAGCAAAAGGTCATTAAAAAAGACAAGAAAAGAAGAAAAGACCAAAATGGATGTCAGAAGAGACTCTGAAACTTGCTTTTAAATGGAGAATAGCTAAAGTGAGTGGAAGAAACGACAAGATGAAAGAGCTGAACAGAGATTTCAAAGAGAAGCTTGAGAAGACAAAGTGAAGTTTCATAATGAAATGTGCAAAGATCTGGAGTTAGAAAATCAAAAGGAAAGAATATGCTGGCATTTCTCAAGAAAAAATTCAAGCCTTGAGTTGAAATATTGAAAGATTGTATGGGCAAAATATAGAATGATACAGGAAGCATCAAAGGAAGATGGAAAAAATACACAGAGTCACTGCACCAGAAAGAATGGATGGAGGTTCTACTATTTCAGGAGGTGGCATATGATCAAGAATTTATGGTATTGAAGGAAGGAGTCAAAGGTGCACTGAAGGATTATGCAAAAAGCAAGGCTCCAGGAATTGACAGAATGCCCATTGAGATGTTTCAATGAATGGATACCACTCTGGAGGCACTCACTTGTCTACGCCAAGTAATTTGGAAGACAGCTACCTGGGCAACTGCCTGGAAGAGATCCTTATTTGTGCCCTTTCCAAAGAAAGATGGTCCAACAGAATGTGAAAATTACAAACAATATCATTAATATCACATGCAAGCAAAATTTTGCTTAAGATACTTAAAAAATGGTTGAGTAGTATGTTGACAGGAATACCCAAAAATTGAAGCTGGATTCAGAAGAGGATGTGGAACAAGAGATATTATTGCTAATGTCAGATGTGTCTTGACTGAAAGCAAAGAATAGAAGAAAGATGTTAACCTCTGTTTTACTGACTGCAAATGCATTTCACTTTGTGAATAATAGCAAATTATGGATAACATTGTGAAGAATGTCAATTTCAGAACACTTAATTGTGCTCATGAAGAACTTGTGCATAGAACAAGAGACAGTTTTCCAAACAGAACAAAGGTCTAAAATCAGGAACAGTGTGTGTCAGGGTTGTATCCTTTCACCACACTTATTAAATCTGTAAACTGAGCAAATAATCCAGGAAGCTGGACTATATGAAAAAGAATGTGGGGTCAGGACTGGAGGAAGAACCATTAGCAACCTGTGATATGTGGATGACACAACTTTGCTTGCTGAAAGTGAAGAAGACTGGAAGCACTTACCTGATGGATATCAGAGGCTATAGCCTTCAGTATGGATTACACCTAAACACAGAGAAAACAAAAATCTTCCCAACTGAACCAATCAGCAGCATCTCAATAAATAGAGAAAAGATTCAAGTTGTCAAGGATTTCATTTTACTTATATCCAAAATCCACATCCATGTAAATAGCAGTCAAGAAATCACATGTCATATTACACTGGGCAAATGTGTTGTAAAAGCCCTCTTTAAAGTGTTAAGGGGAAAAGATGTCACTTTTAACACTAAGGTGTGCCTAACTCAAGCCACAAGGAGCTCTGGTGGTGTAAGGTTTAAGGCACTTTTCTGCTAACCCAAAGGTTGGTGGGTCAAACCACCAGCTACTGTGCAGAAGAAAGATGGGTCAGTCTGCTTCCATAAAGATTTACAGCCTTGGGAACCTAATGGAGTCACTATGAGTCAGAATCCACTTAGTGGCATTGAATTTTAACCCAAGCCATGGTATTTTCAATCATCTCATATGCATGTGAAAGCTGGACAATGAATAAGGAAGACCTAAAAAGAATTGATGGCTTTGAATTGTGGTGCTGGTGAAGAATAATAAAAATATTATGGAAAGCCAGAAAAACTAACAAATCTGTTGTGGAATAAGTGCAGGAGGAATGCTCCTTAGAAGCAAGAATGGCCAGACTTTATGTCACCTACTTTGGTCATGAAAGGGACCATTCTCTGGAGAAGGATGTCATGCTTGATAAAGCAGAGCTCAGAGGAGAAGAGGAAGACCCTCACTGAGATGCATTGACCCTATGGCTGCAACAACGAGCTCAAGCATTGCAAGGATTATGTGGATGGTGGAGGATAAGGCAGTGTTTTTTCTGTTGTACATCAAAATAAAAACCAAACTCACCGCCATCGAGTCAGATCCAACTCATAGTGACCCCTCCTTGGGTTTTCAAGGCAGTATCATTATGGAAGTTGATTGCCCAACCTTCCTTCCCAGAAGTGGGTTTGAACTGCCAGCCTTCTGGTTAGCAGTCAAATGCCTTAGGCACTATGACACCAGATAGGTTTGCTATGATTCAGAGCTAACACAATGGCACCTAACAACACCACCACCAGAAACAGAAACAGGCTAAGAAGAATGATATTGAATAAAAAGAATGCTAGATATTTATATATGTAAGAGTCACTACAAGGGGCTTATGGTAAGAAAAATAAGTTAAATTATTACCCTCTGGAGAAAAGATGATATTTTTAGTCTCCTTTTTTTGTTCTTAGTCTACTTTTTCTTTCTGTTCTTCCCATCCCTGACTATATATCATTTGAAAATACAGCAGATGTCTGTTTATGAGTCATAGAAAAATAAGTTAAAAAGAAGATAGATCTGTCAGATTAAACACTTTTATATGATCTCATAATAAATGCTTTTAGCTGGCAGTATTTAACCTTCCCTTTATTTAGCCTTATCAATAACATCAGCTCACTCTCTGGGGAATGTAAAATTGTGTTATCACTTAACATTAACTATGTTCATCATTTTATTTTGTACAATTTTTTGTGTTAATGAAATTTTAGTAAATATTTAAGTAAGTTGTTAAAGTTGGTGCTAATTCTCTAGGCTTCATTCATTCCAAGATTTGTAAGTCTTGTATTGTGATTTCTAAAGAAAAATAGGACTGGGCTCAAAATCTTCAAGTAAATTAATAATTGTTCATCTCAAAGAAAACAAAAGCTTTATTAGTAAAATCTGTAACCTACCCAGTGAAAATTCCAGATGGTATTCCTGAAGAGATTAACGTGGAGAGTTTGAGGGGTTATGTGTGTAAAGATGCCAATATATGATTTTAACATTTACTTCCATCTGTATCTTTGTGTAATTGTTTTCTATCAGAAAATACAGATCTCAGTAATATATTATCTTCCCAACAAGTAATTAAGGCATTTAACTGCTAACCAGAAGGGTGGCAGTTCAAACCCACTAGCCACTCCTCAGAAGGAAGATGGGGCAATCTACTACTGTAGTGATACTGCCTCAGAAACCCAAGGAGGGGTCGCTATGACTCAGGTCTGACTTGATGGAACATAACAACAACAACACAAGGTGAATTGTTATTTAATAAAGTGTTGTTATTATTGCTAGTTGAATTTGAATTAATTCTGACTTATGGAGACCCCACGTTTGCAGCAAAGTACAACACAGAGTTTTAAAGGTTGTGAACTTTTGGATACAGATCACCAGGTGTGTCTCCTCAGAAACCTCTGGGTGCTTAACTATATTTGCACAACCCAAGGAATCCATATTTAACAAAGTAGTTAATTTATAAAAGTAGTTTACTTTGTTTTAATTATACTTTCTCTGGTTGCAGAAGACTCTGTAAAACCTAAGAATTGATGAGTAGGGGATTGATATTTTCAGTATTCTTCACCAGCACCAAAATTCAAATGCATCAATTCTTCTTTGATCTTCCTTATTCATCATTCAGCTCTCACATGTATATAAGGTCATTAAAAATACCATGGCTTGGGTCAGGTGCACCCTATTGACATCTTGCTCTGTTACTTGAAAGAAGTCTTTTGCAGCAGATTTGCCCAGGGTAATACAATATCTGATTTCTTCGCTGCTCTTTCTAAGGATGTTGATTGTGGACCCAAGTAAAATGATTGGAGGGTAGGTCAAGCAATGTATAAAATGGTTATACATAATATATTTGAAATTTTTATATTCAGAACTTTATAATATGGTGAAGTGAAAACAAGTGTGTAGCAATTTTGCTTTTCCAGAATTCAGTATGTCCAAGTGCTAAAGGGGCAGGGAAGCCACATCTTCTGACCTCCTCTAACCACACAAGAGTCGATGTGGACTCGATGGCAGTGAGTTTTGTTAAATAAATATATATATATAAATTTCAAATATATTATGTATAATAGTTCAATATAAAAATTTCAAATATATTATGTATAGCCAAGTAATTTTCTGGAAAGTTTTTTCTCTCTCAGGTGTATAGAATTCTGATGTTGAGATTGGTTAGTTTGGCCACTCTGCCAGGCTCAAAAGGAGCCCTCCTAGAGGCAGAAGGGTCTCTCTGACTGCTGACTGAGAAAGATGTGCTGTGAGAGAAACACACTCCTGAGCGATATGAGAGACACCCGCTGCTTGGAGAGATGCAAGAGACATGCACTACTGAGAAAGCAATGTGCTACTGAGACTGCCAACTGCTGAGTGAGATAGTGGGCTGCAAGAGACTGAGTGCATTTCTGTACTTGAATTGTAGTCTGGTGCTTTCTTAATAAACCCGATAATCTGTGAGTTCTGTGTGGTCACTGCAATGAATTATCGAACCCAGCAGAGAGGTGGTGGTTGCTGCGGGAGAAATGGTTGGTATCAGGGTTGGTGAAAGAGCTGGAAGGAGGTGGCATGTCTGGCCTGGCAGGGATAGGTCTTGGGCACTGAGAATGACCCCTCCTTGGGTTTCTAAGGCAGCATCTCTATGGAAGCAGATTGCCCAATCTTCCTTCTGAGGAGTGTCTGGTGAGTTTGAACCACTAGACTTCTGGTTAGCTGTCAAATGCCCTAGTCACTACGCCACCAGTTACTGATATATAAGTAATTTTAAATTCTATAGGGGAAAAA
>NW_006924414.1:9974-13881 GCF_000298275.1 Orycteropus afer afer
AGATAGTCAAATATTGTGTTACAATTGATAGACACATGAATCAGAATAAATAGCCTTTTTATTTTTTGATGCCCTGAAAATTCCTTCATTGTTTTGTACATTGTCCTTCATTATTTTGTACATTGAGGAAACACTATTTCAGTAATTTTCTTGATATGAGTATAATTCTTTTGGATAGCTTTTATTATTAACATCATAAAATCCTGATAACTCATATATCTATATCTATATATCTATAGATATATAGATATAAAGCTATCTGTATACATATAGATATATATATATATATAGTATTCTCTAGTTGAAATCAAAGGGATCTCACCATACCAAAGTACATAGTGACTCTATTCTTCAGACTACAAAATCAAAAGAAAATAGCCCACACAAAGAAAGTAACAAACAGACCTTGAGATTCCTGAATGTATAAAACAATGACAAAATTTTCAGAGCATCAAAAAAGAAGCCCATTTATTCCTGGATTCACATGTTTATCAATTGTAACACAATGGTTGACTATCTGATGGTTGGGATAACCGCAGGCTACCTTATCATCCACTATCACTGGAAACAAGATTTCTCTACAGAAATCAACATAAAGTGGGAATATACAAAATAAAGAGACAGAATCTCCCTCAGCTTGTTAGAATTTTGATGTAAGTTTAACATATTAATAAATAATAAATAAAATGTCAGATGGAAAGTTGTTTACTAATGAAACTATAGAAGACATGGTCACAGAAGCAGACATTAGCCACTCATATTCAACACTGTCCAAAGAAAGGAGATCACTGATTCAAGGACTTTAGCTGTCCAGTCTGTTGACAAATATATGTCTTCTATGGGGGGGAAAAAAGTGTTAGCCTTACACTTTTAAACATTCCTTTCAAAGAGTTAATTCATCCTGTTTTTATTATTCTTTCTGTTGATAATATAAGTTTTCTTGTAGCTTTCTTACAGGGAGAGAATACACTAGTTGGAGGATTTGAAATACAGAATTCTTTTAGCATTTATAATTGTAACTTTAAATTAATAAAATTGATTTTCTGATTTTTCTATTTTTGTATTATGAGCCTTTTTAAAAGATTCAGACTCTCTAAGTCTGATTAAGTCAGGTGACATTTCTAGACTGTGTTCTGGGGAACACAACTTTCCTACAAATTGTGAAAAGCTTTTTTCTGAAATTAAAAGCCATGTGGTCAAGTAAAGTTGGAACTGGAGTCAAAGTCACACTGTATCCAGTCACTAGCTATATGAACTGCATCAGATATTTAACTTTTTAGAACCCATAAAAATTCCCACTTTAATTATTATATCTATGAAAGAGAGTTGTGAAAGCTAAATTTTGTAAAGAAATGTAAATATTATGCCATTCTATAGCACTTAGTAAGTGTTCAGTAAATAGTAGCTGTTGCTCTTATTGTATACCTGTGAGTAGATTCTGAATCATAGCAATCCTATAGGACAGAGCATAACTATCCCATAAGATTTCCTAGGCTATGATTTTTAAGGGAGCAGATTGCCAGGTGTTTTTCCACTTAGCATCCAAGTGGAGCACATCACCACTGAGCCACCAGGTTCCTAAACAGTAGCAAGTAACCATACTTGTAGTTGTAGGAAGAGAAATAACCTCTAAGTTTTTATATCTGTTCATATTATCTTCACATCAGAAGTCAATCGATTTTTTTTATCATGAATAGTGTTTTTATAATATTTTATTCATTTTTTTTCTTGTATGCCTTTATGTAAATTAGTAACTGATATTAAGGTAATTTCAGGAAAATTACTCTAACACCAAGTTATAACTCACCATCAAAAGACCTTTAGGCTGGGATCAATAGACCAAGAGAACCTAACAATAATAACTATCTATGCACCCAATTAGAAAGCTCCAAAATACATAAAGCAAACATTAACTGAATTGAAAGGCAAAACAGACAAAAGTACAATACTAGTTGGAGACGTTAACACACCACTTTCAATGAAGGACAGAACAACTAGGAAAAAACAAAGATACAGAAGATCTTGACAACACAATCAACCAACTTGACCTCATAGACAAATACAGAGCACTCCCCCCAACAAAAGAACAATATACTATATTTACCAGTGCATATGGATCATTCTCTAGAATAGACCATATATTAGGCCACAAATCAACCCTCAATAGATTTAAAAACATCAAAATTGCACAAAGCATCTTCTCAGATCATAATGTAATAAAATTAGAAATCAACAAGAGGAAGACCAGAGGGAAAACAAACAAACAAACAAATACATGGAAACTGAATAACATTCTGCTCAGGAACCACTGGGTAACAGAAGAAATAAAGGGTGAAATAAAAAAAAAAAAAATTCCTAGAAACAAATGAGAATGAAAACCCAACATATCAAAACCCCTGGGATACAGTGAAAGTAGTATTCAAAGTGCAATTTATAGCAATTAATGTACACATCAAAAAAGAAGAAAGAATCAAAATCAACACCTTAATTCAGCAACTCCAACAATTAGAAAAAGAGCAACAAAAGAAGCCTTCAGTCTCCAGAAGAAAGGAAACAATAAAGATCAGAACATAAATAAATGAAACAAACAAACAAAAAAATAGTGATTTACAACAACATTAGATAGACAAACCACTATCAAATTCAACTAAGGAGAGAAAAGATGTAAATAACATGAATAAAAAATGAAATGGGCAGCATCACAACAGAACCAACCAAACTAAAATAGATAATAACAGAACACAACAATGAACTATACTCCAATAAATCCTAGAACCTAAAAGAAACGGACAAATTCTTAGAAACACAAAAACCAAACCAAACACACTGCCATCAAGTCAGACCCGACTCATAGCGACCACTCCTTGGGCTTCCAAGGCAGTATCACTATGGTAGCAGATTGCCCAACCTTCCTTCTGAGGAGTGGCTGGTGGGTTTGATCCTCCAGCCTTCTGGTTAGCAGTCAAATACTTTAGGCAGTATGCCATCAGACCTCCCCCTAGAAACACAAGACCTACCTAAACTAACAAAGAATGAGGTAGAAAATTTGAACAGATGCATGACAAAGGAAGAAATTGAGCAGGTTTAAAAAAAAGAAAAAAGAAAGAAAAACAACTCCCCACACATAAAAAAGTCCTGGCCTAGATGGGCTTCACTGGAGAATTCTATCAGAAGTTCAGAGAAGAGGTGACAATTATCATACTCAAGCTGCTTGAGAACATAGAGAAGGTAGCATACTCCCGAATTCATTCTAGGAAGCAAGCTGAACCCTGATACCAATACCAGGCAAAGATATCACTAAAAAGGAAATCTACAGAGCAACACTTCTCATGAACATAGATGCAAAAGTCTTCAACAAAATCCTTCCCAATAGAATTCAACATTATATTAAAATAATAATGATAATAATACAGCATGACCAAGTGGGAAATGGGATTCATACCAGAAATGCAAGCATGGTTCAACACTAGTAAAACAATCAATGTAATCCAGCACATAAATAAAACAAAGCAAATGAAACACACGATCATATCAATTGACACAGAAAAGACATTTGACAAAAGCCATCACCCATTTCTGATAAAAACTCTTAGCAAAACAGGAACAGAAGGGAAATTCCTGGGCATAATACAGGGCGTATGTGTAAAACCACACCAAACACTATTATCAGTGGAGAGAGACTCAAAGCATTCCCCTTATGAACAGGAAGCAGGTAAGGATGCCCTTTATCACTACTTCTCTTCAACATTGTACTGGAAGTCCTAGCCAGGGCAATAAGGCAAGAAAGAGAAATAAAAGGCATTCAAATTGGCAAACAAGAAATAAAACTATCTAGAGGCGGGGCAAGATGGCGGACTAGGCAGAAGGATTGCACAGACCCTCTTCAACAAAGAAAAGGGAAACCAAT
>NW_006924415.1:0-685 GCF_000298275.1 Orycteropus afer afer
CAAGGAAGGACATTATATAATGATTAAAGGATCAATTGATCATGAAGATATAACCGTAGTAAATATCTATGGACCCAAGGAAAGGGCCCCAAAAATACATAAATCAGACTTTAAAAGAGTTGAAAAGCCAAACAGATGACTCCACAGTCATAGTGGGAGATTTTAATACAACACTTTCTTTGAAAGATAGAACTGGAAAGAAACTCAATAAAGATGCAGAAGAGCTAAAAAATATAATCCACCAAATTGGCCTTATAGACATCTACAGAGCACTGCACCCAAGAGCAGCACAATATACATTCTTCTCCAGTGCACATGGAACTTTTTCCATGATAGACCATATGTTAGGCCATAAAGCAAGCCTTCATAAATTAAAGAACATTGAAATACTGCAAAGCATCTTCTCAGATCATAACACTATCAAATTAGAAATCAACAACAGGAAGATCAACAGAAAAAGTAAACACATGGAAACTGAATAGTACCCTCCTAGAGAAAGACTGGGTAAGAGAAGAAATCAAAATTGAAATTCAAAATTTCCTTGAATCAAACGAGAACCAAAACAAAACATACCAAAATCTTTGGAACACAGCAAAAGCAGTGATCAGAGGCCAATTTATAGCAATAAGTACACACATCAAAAAAGAAGAAAGAGCCAAAATCAACACACTTTAAACCAACATCT
>NW_006924415.1:1589-5482 GCF_000298275.1 Orycteropus afer afer
CCATTTCTGATCAAAACTCTCAGCAAAATACGAATAGAAGGGACATTCTGGTTAGCAGTCAAATGCCTTAGGCACTACGCCACCAAAGCTCCCCTCATGATATTACTGTTCACCTTATAGGTCTGTCTATTGTTTGGCTGCTGGTTGAGTCATGGAGTTAAGTTGAATTCCTAGCTTGAAGGATATATATATAAGGGCCACATAGTCTCAGGGGCTCCACCAGTCT
Organism: Orycteropus afer afer; assembly: GCF_000298275.1. NCBI lineage: Eukaryota > Metazoa > Chordata > Mammalia > Tubulidentata > Orycteropodidae > Orycteropus > Orycteropus afer. The sequence continues at coordinate 1,816 of NW_006924415.1, forward strand.
TCATTGGAAAAGAAAGCCTGGTCTTTTTTCTGATTTTGAGTTTTGTTCCACATTCTCTCACACTCTATCCGGGAGCAATTATTGTGATCCCTTTCAGAGTGGTCAGCAGCGGTAGCCAGGCACCATCTAGTTTTGGTCTCAGGATCATGGAGGCTGAAGTTCACATGTTCCATCAGTCCTTTGGGCTGTTTCCAGCATCTTTGATTTTTTTCACTCTTCTTTGTTCAGGATGGGGAGAGACCAATAGTTGCACCTTAGATGACCACTCACAACCTTTTAAGACCCCAACTCACCAAAGTAGGGTGTAAAACATTGTCTTTGTGGACCATATTATGCCAGTTGACCTTAGCCCTCCCTGAGACTATGGTTCTGAGCCTCCATTCCCAATGACTCATTCCCTCAAGGTGTTTGATTATGGCTAAGATGTTTTCATGACTTTGTCCCCTGTATATTCACTACATTCATGGATATATTTACAGTATGTATAAATGCATAGGTAGAGATAGCCTCTGTTGAACCTACACATGATCCTGGGTTTAGTCTCATTCGCCTTCCCATCCCTGCTCCAATTGAGTGTCTATCTATACACCCATTCCTAAATTATTGTTATAACTATTTTTGCAAGATTGTGTATGTAATAGTATTTACCTTTGTTGCCTTTAACTCTTGCACTCCTCCCTATGTCTTCCACTCCCTTGGTCATTTTGTCTGGCTTATATATTGCCTTTCCCTTCACCCAAATTAATACATGTATACCCTCTAGTTGGTGATTGTCCTTCCTTTTCCCTCTCACCCCTGGTAAACTTCAAAGATCAATTCTTTCTGTGTGTAAACCTTTTGTTAACTTTTTACAGTATTCATCTCAGACAATATTTCTCTTTTTGTGATTGACTGATTTCACTCAGCATAATGTACTCTAGGTTCATCCATGTTATGAGGTGTTTTGCAGATTCATTGTTATTCTTTAATGTTGCATTGTATCCCATTGTGTGTATGTACCATAGTTTGGTTATCCATTCATCTGCTGATGGGCATTTAGGTTGTTTACATCTTTTTGCTATGGTGAATAATGCTGCGGTGAACATGGGTGTGCACATATCCGTTCATGTCATGGCTGTTACTTCTCTAGGATATATACTTAGCAGTGGGGTTGCCAGATCATGTGGGGTTTCTGTTTTCAACTTCTTAAGGAAGTGCCATACTGCTTTCCACAGTTGTTATACCATTATACAAGCCCACCAACAGTGTATGAGTGCTCAATTCTTTCCACACCCTTGCCAGCATTTGCTGCTTTCTGTTTTTTTGAACTTTGCTATTAATGCTGGTATGAGATGATATTTCATTGTTGTTTTGATTTGCATCTCTCTAATTGATGATCATGAGCATTTCTTCATGTATTTTTTAGCCACCTGAATGTCTTCCTTGGTGAAGTGTCTATTTATGTCCTCTGCCCATTTTTAAATTGGATTACTTGTCTTTGTTTGTTGTTGAGGTATTGAAGCTTTCTATAAATACTGGAGATTAGTCTCTTGTCCAATATATCATTGCCAAAATTTTTTCCCAGTCTGTAGGTTCCCTTTTTACTCTTTTGATGTGCATAAATCTTTGATTTTTAGGAGGTCCCAGTCATCTAGTTTGTCTTTTGCTGTTTGGGTGGTTTTAGCTATTTTTGGTAGCGTATTTATGCATGTATCAGGGCCTTTAAGTTTGACTAGGCTGTAATTTTTATGGGAGCAGATCACCAGGTCTTTTCTTCTGCAGAGCAGCTGGTGTATTCCTACTTATGACCTTTTGGTTAGCAGCCAAGTGCTTAACCATTGCATCACCAGGGCTCCCCCCTTCCCTAGCAACCACTAATCTACTTTCTGTTTCCAGAGATTTGCCTTTTCTGGATATTTCATAGAGCGTTGGTGATGCAGTGGTGTGATACTTAAGGTTATGTGTCAACTTGGCTTGGCCTGGTTTTGAGTGGCTGGGCAGCTGGTTGTAATTATTCCCCATAATGAAATTGGTAACCAACTCCATGGTGGAATTTGCCACGAGCAGTTGAGTAGCTGCTTTAGAGAATGTGATCTGCTTCCAGGATATAAGGAGAAGCTTTTAGGAGTGGTCTGCAGTTTTTGGCATGCTTAAATCCCACACGTAACTGAGTTGTTCAGCAGCCTGCCATGTTGTCTGCCACTCTTGGGACTCTTAATGGACTTGAATCAGTGGCCTGCCGTGTGGTTTGGTAATATTAGGACTGTACCTTTTTACTTGTCGGTCTTGAGCTTGTCAGCCTCAGCAGCCAGCAGCTGCCTGAGTGAAGAAAGCCTCTAGCTCCAGTGGACGAGCAGAGCTGAAGCCCAAGGTCAAAGGGCTTTCACCCAGCCCAAAGAGCCGCACTTTGAATTCAGACTTCTAGCCTCCAAAACTGTAAGAGAATAAATCCCTGTTTAAAACCACCCATTTGTGGTATATTTCCATTAGAGCGGCAGGAAGTAACCAAAACAAGTGGTTAAAGCACTTGGCTGCTAACCAAAATGCTGGCAGTTCGAGCCCACCAGCCACTCTGCAGGAAAAAGATGTGGTTGTCTGCTTCCATAAAGATTTAAAGCTTTGGAAACCCTCTGGGGCAGTTCTACTCTGTCCAATAAGGTTGCTATGAGTAAGAATCAACTCAGTAGCAGTGGGTAGATATTTTGTATTAATGGAGTCATACAGTATGTGGTCTTTTGTGACTGGTTTCTTTCACTTAGCATAATGTTTTTAAGATTCATCAAAGTTGTAGCATCATGTATCAGTACTTTTTTTTTTTTTTTTTTTTTTTTGGTGGTTGGGGTGAAAATTTACAGAGCAAATTCACTTTCCATACAGCAGTTCACATACACTTTGTCTCATGACACTGACCACAATTTACCACAATGCAACAGCTCCCCTCACACTTCCTCCCCATAGTTATCTCTTCCCTGTGTCCATCCCTCCATGCACTCCTGCCCCCTGAGCTGTCTCCCTGTGCATAAATAGCCCTTCCTTCTCCCATGATTGTTCTCTCCAAGGAGTGTATCAGTACTTTTTATGACAAATAATATTCCATTGTATGGATATACCACATTTTGTTTATGGATTTTTCAGTTGATGAGCATTTGGCTGGTTTCCACCCTTTAGCTATTATAAATAATGTGGCTATAAACATTTGAGTACAAGTTTTTATGGGGACATATGTTTTCATTTATCTTTGATACACACCTAGATGTAGAATTGCTGGGTCATACAGTAACTCTATTGTTTGAGGAACTGGCAGACTATTGATTGTCCAAAGAACTATTCTACTTTCCCACCAGTTCCAATACCTCTGCATTTTTGCCAAGACTTGTTACCTGAATTTTTGTTTCTAACCATCCTAGTGGGTATGAAGTGGTATCTCATTGTACTTCTGATTTGCATTTCCCTAATAACTAATGACACTAAGCATTTTTTATGTGGTTATTGGCCATTTGTGTATATTCTTTGGATAAAGTCTGTTCAGATACTTTGCCTATTTTTAATTGGTTATTTGTCTTTTTATTATTGAGTTGTACGGGTTCATTATATATTCAAGCTACAAGTCCTTTATCAGATATATGATTTGCAACTACTTTCTCCCATTTTGTGAGTTGTCTTTTCATTTTCTTAATGGTGTCTTCTG
>NW_006924415.1:6449-9789 GCF_000298275.1 Orycteropus afer afer
TTTTTTTCTGGATACAATTTTAGCTCTTACAATAAGTCTGTGATTCATTTCAGTTAATTTTTGTATATGATATAAGGAAGGGACCCAACTTCATTTTTGTGTGTCTGACTATTCATTTGTTCCAGCACTAGCTGTGGAAAAGATTTCTTCTCTCCATTGAATGGTCTTGGAATCCTTGTTGAAAATAATTACCCATCAATGTAAGGGTTTATTTCTGGATGTTCAGTTCTGTTCCATTGATTTGTATGTCTATCTGTATTCTGTGACAACACTGTCTGGGTTATTGTAGGTAGCTTCGTGGTAAGTTTTGAAATTGGCAAGTGTGAGTCCTCCACGTTTGTTCCTTATCGTGATTGTTTTGGCTATTCTGGATACCTTTTAATTCTCCATGAAGTTAGGACCAGCTTGTTCACTTCTGCAACAATTTCTGCTGGGATTTTGATAGGAAATCCATTGAATCTATAGATCAGTTCGGGTAGTATTGCCAATATCACCTCTACCTTTCTTCAGATGTTATTTTCTTTTAACAGTGTTTGTGCCTTTCAGAGTACATGTTTTGAATTTCTTTTGTTAAATTTATTTCTAAGTATTTTGTTCTTGTTGATACCATTGTAAATGTAATTGTTTTCTTAATTTCATTTTCAGATTGCTCATTGCTAGTGTATAGAAATACATTTGATTTTTGTACATTAATCTTGTCTCCTGCAATCTTCCTGAACTTATTGATTAGTTCTAATAGTTTTTTTAGTGGAATCCTTAGGATTTTCTCTATACGAGATCATGCTGTATGCAAATATAATTTTACTTCTTTCCAATCTGGTTGCCTGTTTTCATTTTCTTGCCTTATTCTTCTGGTCAGAAACTACAGTACAAGATTGTATAGAAGACATAAGAGTGAACATTGTTGTCTTGTTCTTGATTTTAGAGGGAAAGCATTCAGTCTTCTACTGTTATGTATGACATTAGCTGTAGGTCTGGTTTTCATAGATGCCTTTTTATCAGGTTAAGGAAGTTCCTTTCTGTTCCCAGTTCATTGAGACTTTATATAAGGATTTTATGTTGAATTTTGTCAAATGTTTTTTCTGGCTCTATTGAAATGGTCATATAGTTTTTAATTTTTAGTTTATTAACATAGGGAATTGCATTGATTTCTGAATGTTATATTGACTGCATTCCTGAGATAAACATCCCTTGACCAGGATATATTTTTTAAAAGAAGGAAAAAAACCTCACTGCTGTCGAGTTGATCACGACTCACAGCAGCCCCTCCTTGGGTTTCCAAGGTGGTATCTCTACAGAAGGAGATTGCTCAATCTTCCTTCCAAGGAGTGGCTGGTGAGTTTAAACCACCAATCTTCTGGTTAGCAGTCAAATGCCTTAGGCACTATGCCACCAGAGCTCCCCTGATGTATTTATTATCCCTTTAATATATTGTTGGATTTTATTTATTAAATTTTGTTTATAGTTTCTACATCTATATTCTTGAGGGTTGCTGGTGTATAATTTTCCTTTTTGTAGTGTCTTTATCTTGTTTTAATATCAGGAGAAGAAAGTGTATCCTGTTATTGTTGGGTTATATGTTCTATAAATGTCAATCAGATCAAGTTGGTTGATAGTGTTTTTCAAGTCTATTATATCCTTAATGATTTTCTGTGCACTTGTTCAAGCAATTATTGAGAAGGAGGTATCAGAATCTCTGACTATAGCGGTAGACTTTTCTATTTATTCTTTCAGTCTATAAGGTTTTGTGTCACATATTTTCAAGTTCATGATTTTTTATGCATTTTATTGAAATATAATTTATGTACAGTGAAATACACAAAACTAAAGTGACATGGGTCAATGCATTTTTTATTTTGCAGTGTTCCCTCTCCTCCCCTGTGTTAGATTGGGTTCTCTAGAGAAACACAAAAACCAGCAAGTATATATATATATAGAGAGAGAGAGAGAGAAATTTATCTTAGGAAAATAGCTCACAAGCGTATAGAAGCCGACAAATCCAAGTCTCTGGAGGAAAATGGGCTGGCGACAGCCTTAGCTTCCGTGAGTGCAGGGGGCCAAGAGATTCAAAGCTGGCAGGCAGTGTGCTAGTTGTTGGGTCCAACAAAAGGCGAATCCAAGATCTCCAGGCCGAGCTATGGGCTGCTCCCTCACGGAAGTTTGTAGTCCACACACCAGGATTCCAATCCCTCAAAGAACGTGGCTCTTCCCAGGATGTCCCTGGATATCTTGGAAGCAGGCCACACCCCTAGGGAAACTCCCCTTCGGCAGACTGGCCACTCAGAACACAGTCATCTGATCCCATCAGAACAACCACACAGAACTGGGGTCCAGCCAAGTTGACACACAGCTCCAACTATCACATCCCCTCTCACCCCTGGCAACCAACAAAGAAAGATTCCCTCCATATATAAATAAACCTCTCCTTGATCCTCCACAACAACAAATTAATATTATATTTGCCCTTCTGTGATTGACTTATTTTACTCAGTATAATGTCCTCCAATTTCATCCATATTATGTGGTGTTTTGCAGATTTTACATAATTCTTTAGTGCTGCATAGCATTCCAATATGTGTATGTACCATAGTTTGGTCATCCACTCTTCCACTGATGGGCACATAGGTTTTTTCCATCTTTTTGCTATTGTAAATAGTGCTGTGATAAACATGAGCATGCATGTATCTCTTCTTATCCTGGCTCTCACCTCTCTAGGATATATACCTAGTAATGGGATTGCTGGGTCAAATGGTCTGTCCAATTCCAACTTTCTAAGGAATCACCATATTGCTTTCCACAGTGGTTGTGTCACTTCACAGTCACACAAGCAGTGTATGAAAGTCCCAATCTCTCCACATTGCCACCAGCATTTGTTATTTTCTGTCTCATTGAACCTTGCCATCAGTGCTTGGTTGAGACGGTATATCTCATTGTTGTTTTGATTTCCATCTCTCTGATGGCCAATGATTGTGAGCATCTTTTCATGTATTAGCTGACCACCTGAATACCATCCTTGGTGAAGTGTCTATTCATGTCTTCTGCCCATTTTTTTTTAATTGAGATTTAGGTGAAGGTTTACAGGGCAAATTTACTTTCCATACAGTGGTTCACATATACTTTGTCTCATGACATTGACCACAGTTTACCACAATGCAACAGCTTCCCTTCCACTTCCTCCCCATATTTACCTCTTCCCTGTGTCCATCCCTCCATGCACTGCTGCCCCCTGAGCTGTCTCCCTGTTCATGAACAGCCCTTCTTTCTCCCATGATTGGGAGAATTTCTTCCAAAATTCTTCTAAGGTTTTTCTGTGTTTTCTTTGGTCTGTCTCTCAATCCTT
>NW_006924415.1:12514-13160 GCF_000298275.1 Orycteropus afer afer
GTTGTCCTCATTTGTCAGTTGGTGTCTCTGGTTCCTTGTTTACAATCTTGTAGGCTTATTTACTTTGGATACTTCCATAGCTGGGTTGGTTTCTGCATCATATCTTTATGTGTGTTAATGATTAGTTGTTGTTGGCTGTTGTTGCTTCTCTGTCAAAGGGCTCCCTTTAGCATCTCTTGTAAATTGGTCTGGTTTTAACAAATTCCCTTAATTTCTGCTTATCTGGAAATGTCCTAATTTCACCATCATTTCTGAGGGACAGTTTTGCTGGGTAAATAATTCTTGGTTGGAAATTTTTCTCTTTCAATGTTTTATATATACCATCCCACTGTCTTCTCACCTGCATGGTTTCTCTCAAGATATCGAAGCTTAGTCTTATTGGTTGCCCCTTGTAGGTAACTTTTCGTTTTTCCCGTGATGCTTTCATGATTCTTTCTTTGCCTTTGGTTTTGGTGTTTGATGATGATATGTCTTGGTGTTTTTCTTTTGGGGTCTATCCTGTTTGGGGTTTGTTGGACTTCCTGGATGGATATATTCTCATCTTTCATCATATCAGAGAAGTTCTCCTCAAGCAAATCTTGGACAATTTTCTCAGTGGTTTTGTTTTTCTCTTCCTGTTCTGGAACTCCAATGACATGTAGGTTAT
>NW_006924415.1:15025-15928 GCF_000298275.1 Orycteropus afer afer
GGCAAACAGAGCCTGTTCTTAGGTCCCTGGAATCCGAATGAGAATGCTATCACTTTAAAATCCAAAATGGTTGTCACTTGTAAACATTCAAAATGACTGAGCCTTCGGTCACTTTAAATATCCAAAATGGCCACCACTTGTAAACATTCAAAATAGCTTCACTGTCGGTCACTTTAAATATCCAAAATGGCTGCCACGTGTAGACAATCAAAATGGCTGCACCCTCCAGACAGCAGTAAGTCCGCAGCTCAGGTTGTCTCCCTCCTTGCTGTTACCCTTCCTACTCATAGGCCACCAGAGCAGTTGTCCCTGCAGCCCTTGGTGACTAGGACTGATCTTTAGGTCAATTCTCAGGTCCTAACATCACTTGGAAATATTCAGGCTGTTAGTCTTGTCAGAGTTACTGACAGTCTACAGCTCCAACTGACTCTGTACTCACTGTTTTCGTTCAGGTTTTTCTGGTAGTTGGTGCCTAATCCAATTCTGTATAGTTCCTTTCAAAGCTCAGGGTTCCAGGATTATCTTCTGTATCTCTGTCAATTGGTTTTTCTTTACTTTATTGAAGAGGGTCTGTGTTGCTTGTCTGCCTATTCCTCCATCTTACCAGAAGTCCTCAAGTTATTATTAAGGTACAAATATTTAGGATTTTTATGTTTTCTTGATTAATTGAGCTCTTTATTATTATGGAGGAGCTCTAATGGTGCAGTGATTAAAGGATTGTACTGCTAACCAAAAGGTCAGCAGTTGAAACTCACTAGCCACTCTGTGGGGGAAAGATGAAGCAGTATTCTTCCATAAAAATTTACCAAGTCGGGAGTTCCGGCAAGATGGTGGACTTGGCAGAAAGATTGCACAGACCCTCTTCAACAAAGAAAAGGGAAACCAATTAACACAGACACAGAA
>NW_006924416.1:0-3378 GCF_000298275.1 Orycteropus afer afer
ACCAACGGAAGTCTGCTCTAGCACACACACAAGCCCAAGGTAGAAGGAAGCAGAGGAGCAATGCATGGAAGCTTAGGGCCCCGTTTTCCAGTAGAGATGAAGAAGGGAGCAAGCCTGGCCAACTCACTGCACTCCTTATAAAAATGATGAGAAGTCTGCACCGCTGGAGCAGATGAATTAGTAAGCAACAAAGATCCTTTTTTTAATACAAATATCCTTAGTACAAAAACAAAAGAAGGAAAACTATAAGGGAAAAGCAATGTGCTAAACAAGCAGAACTGCCTCAAAAAGAAGTTGTAGCCACCCTTTTTCAGAGTGGAAATCCTAGCCTCTGGTGGTGCGGCTGTGCTTCAGGTGGTGGGATTGTGTGCTTTATCTTTGAGGGATTAAGGTCACAGGTCCTTAGTTTAAAGTCAAAAGATTATTTATTCCATTCAGTGAAAATTTATTGATTGCTTTCTATGTGCTAGGCCCTGACTGTATTAGGTGCTTAGGGTACAGCTATACAAGATACTGTCCCACAATAGAAAAGAAAGCTTAACATTATTTAACTACAAGAACAAACTGCTTGTTTTTCTGTTTCTTTCAGTTTCTCTTTAAATAAAGAATAGATAGCATGGTCCTTTAGATACTAAATAAATATTTAACTTAATGTTACTCTCATCCACATTATCTTATGCAAAGAATAACTGAGAGATACCTTTCTTCACTCCTTTCTTTGCTTTTTAAGGGATAAAGAAAGAAATAGAAATAGAAATAACTTCATTTTGAAAATATTCTAATATTACAGTTATTCTAAAATCTAATACTCTAATTGTCTAATAGTCTAAGTGGCTAGTAACTGAGGTTAGTGTGATGGAGGCTAAATGTGTTTTTCAGTTTTAAGAAAACTACTTTTAATAGTTGCCTAAAACACGAGGTTGATTTGGCAGCAAGATTCTGACAGGAAGTTAAAGCAGTCAATAAAGGAAGTTTTAGCTAGGAGAAAGTGATTATCCACTCCCATTGTCTCTGCATTGTTACCCATTAGCCACGATAAGAACCTTAGGGAATTCTGAGAGTGTGTCCAGGAAAGTATCTGTCAAACCAGAATAGTATCTCTTCCTTGAGAAAGGAAATAACCAGGGATTCCGCAGTTGAGAGGCTGCCAGGGCTAGTGGGACAGAGCGAGTAGATCTTGGCTGCCTCTGACCTTCTGCTTGTAGTTTAAATCAAAACATTTATTTACTCACAGCCGAAGTGTGTCTGTGTGTGTGTGCACGCGCGCGTGTGCTTGTGCTGGGGGCAGGGTTGGGGTGCAACTGGGGAGGAAATTTGAGGGAAAACTAACATTTATTTAGTGCCTTTTATAGATCAGGCATTGCACCAAGTACTTCTGTATTCATTAGATCATTTTCACAAAAACCTTGGGGATAGGTATTATTTTTCAAAATTTTCCAGGTGAAGGAATAGGTATGGAGATGTTAAGTGATTTACTCAAAGTTGCACTTCTCGGCGGGGTATAAAAAGTGAAACTTTTTGTTAAATATTTTGAATTGTTTGGGTTTAAAAAAAAAAAGTAGATCCACATTATAAGGAAAATTAGATGCTCCTAATTTTAATTAAAGGAGCTCTGGTAGCATAGTGCCTAAGGCATTTGACTGCTAACCAGAAGGTTGGCGGTTCAAACCCACCAGTCACTCCATGGAAGCAAGACTGGGCAATCTACGTCTGTAAAGATTTACCATGTTGGAAACCCAAAGAGCGTCTATATGAGTCAGAATCGACTCAATGGCAGTGAGTTTGGTTTTTTTAAATTTTAATTGAAGGAGTTCTGATGACGTTAATGCCTAAGGCATTTGACTGCTAACCAGAAGGTTGGTAGTTCAAGCTCACCAGCTACTCCTTGGAAAGAAGATGGGACATCTACTCCTGTACAGATTTACTGCCTTGGAAACCCAGTGGAGGTCTCTGGATCTGAATCAACTCGATGGCAATGAGGTGTTTTTTTTTTTTTTTTTAATTGTAATTAAGTGGTATTTGTTACATGTCAGCCCATATTCTTTAGTGATGTATTCCATGCAGACGTTAAAAGAAAGTTAAGTCAACTAGTTCTTACCTCAGGGGGTCGCATGATCTAAAACAGATGACATCAGCTTGGACAAATGTATAGAAGGAAATTAAGAAAGAATTCAAAACAATAGATGATGCAATAACACTGTGAATAGATGTGTGTTTACACAGTTTGTAAGATTGTATGTTCATTGTTCATAACTCTCAGATGGAGTTTGGAAATAACCCACTTTATTTCTCCACAGGGAAATAGTGCTTGGGAATGATTTCCTTCTAAGAGATCCTTCTCCTGATGCAGTACCATTCTGCTCACTCTCTCCCTCCCTCAGGGCCCTCCACATTATTCAAGAGACTAAAATGTTACTTATGATAATAGTCACTATCTCAATGTAAATCTTATCCTTACTTAAAGAAAACCATTATTTCATTTCTGAAGTTGGGGAAACCAAGTCAGCATGAGGCAAAGTCACCTGTTATTATGCAACTCCCAAGTGGCTATTTCTCTCCACATTTTAAGTGATTGCATTTCTAATTGAGGCCTAACCTGAACACCCAATTTTAAATCGTAACCAACCCCCACAACCTCAATTTCTAACTCTGGTTTGTGTTTTCTTTTTCTCTAGTACTTACCATCTTCTTACCATATAATTTGTGCTATGTAATTTTCTTCATTATGTTTATTGTTTATTGTCTGCCTTTTCCAAATTCTGCCTCCTCTTATCCTTTTAAAAATGAAAGCTAGGATGTTTGTTCTTTAGTGATGCATTCCAGGCACCTGAAACAGTGCCTCGTATATAATAGGCCTACAAGTGTTTATTGACTGATTCTAATAGATCACAGTAATGAGAATATAACTTTGGTCTTCTAATTTTTCTTCCTGCAAGCATGCATTTTAGACTTAGTTGGCTTGCCCTTTTGTACTTTTGTACTCTAATATTGGCTAAGAAGAGCTCAAGGGTCTTTTTTCATCTCTGAGAGTTGATGAACTCTGCTAAATTAATGATTACTTTTAAATGGTTAAATTATAGTTATTCTCCTAGCAAAGGGCACTATAATCACTGTGAGTTGATTTGAGTATTATTGCAAGGCTCAAGGGAGGAAAGGGAATTAAAACTACAAAAATAAATCATCTTTTGTGACATAAAAAAAAAAGTTTCTCCTCAGGGGGAGGGGGGGACTATAGAATAATTTTAAGAGGGAATTTATAGAATCTAACCAAATAATTGCATTTCATCATCTTGGATTGTTGTTGTTGTTGTTTGCCGTCGAGTCGGCCCCAACTCATAGCGACCCATCCTTGGGTTTCCGAGGCAGTATCACTACGGA
>NW_006924416.1:3853-4379 GCF_000298275.1 Orycteropus afer afer
AAATCATTCACTCCTGATATTTTTTAGTTGGAACCAAGCAATGGGGACAGAATGAGTTAGGCTAGTTTTGTGTCTGGATGTTTTAATGAAGTAGCATAAATAATCAGAAAACAGTGGGCTGTTTTAAATTTACTGTTATCCCTTGTGAGTTAGCAGTTGGATCAGACAGTCCTCAGTGTACTTTCCCTTTTTCTTTCTCTCTCACACCCCTTTATTCCTCTATGATTTTTTTTTTTTAAACTTCATAAAAGGATATTTTATCTATCCTCCCAAAACAATGAAGGTTTATACTTTATAAACCACCTCTACATTTCACAGACTGATTATATTTAATATCTCTGTATCATTAAAATAAAGCTCAAGTGTGTTTTGTGGCTTTTGTGTCTGCTTTACTTACAGAGCTTATGAACTATGAGAAGTAATTCTCTCTTGTATTTTCACACACTGAGGCATGTGACAATCTCTTGGATATTATACTAACCATATTTTGGCAGGTTTCTCTGGAACAGATGCAGAAATGATCATA
>NW_006924416.1:4479-5029 GCF_000298275.1 Orycteropus afer afer
TTATAGGGTGTTTTATTTTAGCCCTGTGACTTGAGCCCTAAGTCCAGTTTTACTTGGTATTCCTGGAAGTCCTTACTTTCTTGTGTTCAGTGCTCTTGCCCACACTCTGGCCTCAGCTTACTATCATCTCCTCCTCCTTTCTGTAGGACTTAATTCCTTAGGATCCTCAAGCACCTATTTTACTGGAATATCTTCTATATGCCCTACCCCATGTAGATTAGAGACCTTCAAGATGGAGCGGTTTACTTACATAAAGATTTACAGCCTTGGAAACCGAGTAGGGGTTGCTGTGAGCCAGAATGGATTCGATGGCAGTGAGTTTGGTTTTGAGTTTGGTTTAAGGGCTTTTAGCACCCTGTATATACATCTAGCTCAGCACTTACCAGACGTCTACTTGTTCATCTTCCCCAACAGATACTTGGGTTTTAGCCTTTTACCCCCTGTACCCCACATAATGCCTGGCACAAAGTTGGGACTCAATATTTGAGAAATGTGTGAATTGGATGTGGTAGACAGAGAATTCCTATAGTCTACCTTTTTTTTTTTTTTT
>NW_006924416.1:9339-13838 GCF_000298275.1 Orycteropus afer afer
TTTATCACTATTAAATCCCCTTTCTTTGACTTGTGTGGTGATAAAGTTATAAAGGAAAGTAGAGCTCATTAGATTTCAGGGGAGGCAGGTGGGGCAGCAAGCTGGAGAGAACAGAGGGCCCAGGGCATGTTTGGAGCACTCATGGTGATCAGTGACCTACTCAGGGCCCAGTCAGAAGACAAAAGGGCTGTGCCAGGAAAACCAGCTAGACAGGGAGGGATAGGACGGGTTTGCTTTTGTAACAAACTTCTTAGTTGTTATTATGTGCCATCGAGTAGGACCCGACTCATAGCGACCCCTCCTTAGGTTTCCGAGGCAGTATCACTACGGAAGTAGATTGCCCAACTTTCCTTCCGAGGAGTGGCTGGTGGGTTTGAAGCACCAGCCTTCTGGTTAGCAGTCAAGTGCCTTAGGCACTATGCTACCAGAGCTCCTACAAACTTCTTCACAGGAGGAAAAAAAAAGTAGCCTTGTATTGTTTTTACTTTGTCCAGATAGCCCTGTTTTTCCCTTATCTCTTTCATCTCTGTTCACTGACACAAAGCAGCAGACTTTCCGCCTGGCCTGGGAGAAGCCTGGTCGTGTCCTCTCATCTTCCCCTTTCCACTCTCCTCCGCTCCGCTCCTTTCCAGCAAGTTGTTCCATCCCCACACCTCCCAGGGTTTGAAAATAAGAACATGTGGGTGCTCTTGAGAATTGCTCTTCTCCATGTGGGGTGATGAGTACTGAAGATGTTTCTGCTCCTCACTGTCACCATTAGTCAGTTAATGGCCTTACTACGTGGCCTATAGTTTTATAACAGCACAGTCTTAAAATGTTTCTTGTAAGTTTAATTCCTCTCCTTTTGGCCTTTTAAGGACATGAATTGGCTTTAAGCAGTTGACTCCTTGTACCGGGCCCTGTGAGCCTCTGTGAACGTGCCACACCCATCCCCACCCACGGGTCTGGAGACTTGTCTGTTCCTTTTCTCCTAAAAACTTAAAATATATTTTTAAGAAGTGATTGGATTGTATCTTACTCATATAAGCCTTTTCTTTTGCCTTTGAGTAGACTGCTTCTTACAAGAATTTACTAGCTACTTCCAAAAGGAGTTTTGTATCTCTGTTTTTAAACATAAATCCTGTCTTAACTTTATAGGAAAATTGATTTGGCCTGAGTTGTCTCAGACATGGGAACTTTTAGCTTAAGGCCAATTTTTCAGACCAGTCAAAGGAAACTCTGGGGTCCGGTTAGCATACTTCACTGGAAGTAGAGAAATCTGTTTTAGTGTTGACTCCTAATAGTCTGTAAACATAGGCGAGTGAGCTGTGTGGCCTTCAATTTCCTCATCTGTAACATAAAGGGATTAGGGTAGATAATCTCTAAGGGATATTATATTATTACATTGATAAGTAATAATATTAGCTAATATGTGTAGAACAATTACTATGTGTCAGGCAATGTTTTAAGTGCTTTTATAATAGTTATATTGAGATATAATTCACATACCATAAAACTCAACCATTTAGAGTGTGTGATTTAATGGTTTGCAGCATATTCACAGAGCTGTGTAACCATCACCACAGTCAATTTTAGAACATTTTCATCACCCTAGAAAGAAATCTTGTACCCATCAGCAGGCATGCCCTATTCTTCCCTCCCCCAACCCCTGACAACCACTAACCTATTTTCTTTCTCTGTGAATTTGCAATTTCACGTAAATATAATCATAAATTTTGTGTGTTATTCTTTTAATTTAGCATAATATTTTCAGGGTTTATCGATGTTATGGTATGTGTCTGTACTTCATTCCTTTTTATGACTGAATACTCTTCCTTTGTATTATTTACCCATTTGTCAATTTATGGACATTTGGGTTGTTTGTATTTTGGGGGGCTATTGTGAATAGTGTATCTGTGAACGCTCACATACCAGTTTTTGTGTGGACATATATATTCATTTCTCATATGTATGATCTATGAGTAGAATTGCTGGGTCATGTGGTAACTCTGTGTTTAAGCTCTTGTAGAATTGCCAAACTGTTTTCCAAAGTAGCTAATCTATTTTACAGTCCTACTATCAGTGTAGGAGCTCTGGTAGCATAGTGGCTAAGACACTTGCCTGCTAACCAGACGGCTGGCGGTTCAAACCCACCAGCCACTCCTCGGAAAGAAGGTTGGGCAATCCTACTTCCGTAGTGATACCGCCTCGGAAACCCAAGGAGGGGTCGCTATGAGTCAGGTTTGACTCGACGGCACATAACAACAACAACAACAACAACTATCAGTGTATGAGGATTCTAATTTCTCCACATCCTCACCAACATTTGTTATTATCTGTCTTTCTTATTATAGCCATTCTAGTGTGTATGAAGTGGTATCTCATTTTGATTTGTAAACACTGACGGCTAATGATGTTTAACATCTTTTCACATGCTTTTTGGCTATTTGTATAACTTCTTTGGCAAAATGTCTATTCAGATTCTCTGCCCATTTTAAATTCACTTGTTTGTCTTTGTATTATTGAATTGTAGGACTTCTTTATATATTCTAGATACAAGTCTTTTTATCAGGCATGTGATTTGAAAACATTTTCTTCCATCCTGTGGCTTATCTTTTCAGTTTATTATTTTATTTTTCTTTTCACTTTCTTTATATTATCCTTTGAATTACAAAGGTTTTTCATTTTAATGAAGTATGAAGTTCAATTTATCTTTTTTTTTTTTGCTTGTGCTTTGGGGGTCATATCTAACTAAGGAGACTGCCTAACCCAAGGTCATAAGATTTACAACTTTTTTTTCCCCTCTAAGAGTTTTATGGGAACTCTGGTAGCACAGTGCGTAAGGCACTTGACTGCTAACCAGAAGGCTGGCTGTTCAAACCCACCAGCCCCTCCTCGGAAGGAAGATGGGACAGTCTGCTTCCATAGTGATACTGCCTCGGAAACCCAAGGAGGGATCACTATGAGTTGGGTCCGACTCGACGGCACATGACAACAACAAGAGTTTTATAATTTTTACTCTTCTATTTAGGTCTCTAATCCGTTTAGAGTTAATTTTTTGTGTAAACTGTAAGAAAAGGGCTCAACTTCATAATTTTGTGCATGGATATTCAGTTTTCTCACCACTGTTTATTGGGTGTTTTTTAAAATATTTAACTCATTTAATCTTTGCACCAACCCTATGAAGTAAATCCTATTAATTCTTCCAATGAGAAAAGAAAGTTTAAGTATCTTGCCCACAGTCACTCAGCTATTATATGGCAAAGCTGAGATTTGAACCTAGGCAATTTGGCTCCAGATACCATACTTTAAACCACAAATTAAGTCTCATGTACCTGTCTTTTTACCTACCTGCTTATTGACAGAGAAGCACTACCTGCAAAGTAATATCAATCATAAAAAGATAACATTTCATATTTTATATGAAGTGGTTATGCTGAAATGCTGCTGCTTTCTTAAGTTATCTGTAGTTGGTGAATTTGTTTAGTTGTAGCATTAGTTAAATAAAGTCACAATCACAATCGCTGCTTATAGCTTGGCTACAGAGGGCTTTCCTCCCTACACACATGCCCCAGCCAACCATGTATCATCTTAGTCCCTAGAAAGATCAGGTTACGGGAATGATGACCATCACCACTTCTAGACCACATAGGTGCTAGCAGTGGGGAACCAGGAGACTCATTTCTCCCATATTTACCACCCAGGGACCTATTCTGAAAGCTTTTCAGAATTTCCGAGTTCTTGAACTTTTCTAAAGAGTATCTCCATTGAGAGCTTTAGACTAGGAACACAGATTTTGGTTCAAGTTCACGTGCCGCTACTTGGTAGATCTGTAGATTTGACCTCCCTTTCTTTATTACAGTTAATATTGAGATTGGACAATTCAGCATTTTCTGTCTCGTTAATGTTTTTGTAAAACTTCTGTATCATTAAAATAAATATGAGTAATACGATAAATTTTTAAAAATCTGACTCTACAAAAATTTCCAGTCTTTCTCAAGCTTACTTAGTGATTCATCTCCTTGAAGTGACCAAGTACCTGGAGAAATAGAATTCTCTTAAATCATACTTTCACTTTTTCTCATCTTCCATGAAGCATTTCCCTCTGTTCTCTAGGTTATTTTTTTGTCTCTTGGTTTATATTCATTCACTTGGCTGCCACTGGAAATAATCATATTCCAGCATAACAGAGCCTATATAGAATACCACAGTAGCTTGTGGTAAGGAATGAATGACACAAGGTGTGATTGATGTCTGTTCCACACACTAGGCTGTAAACACCACAAAAGCAGGGACTCTTTTTACTCACTGTTACATCCCTAGTCCCTTGTGTAAGTCTCAGATATTTTGAATGCATTAGAGGAAATTTAAGGGATAGTTTGAGGGGGGCCAAATACTTAGTTTAGTCATATATTTCACATAGGAGAATAAATGTTCACTCATAGGAGAAAGTTCAGTGAACATTCTCTAGTCCTAAGGCTGGTAGTCTTCTACTTAATTTTAGCTAATTTGGTAGCAAA
>NW_006924417.1:0-1134 GCF_000298275.1 Orycteropus afer afer
TGCTGGTGTAGAGGAATCCAACTGATTTTTGGATGTTGGTCTTGCCTCCTGCCACGATGCTAAATCTCTCAATTAGTTCCAGTAGATTTTTGACTGAGTGTCTTGGGTTTTCTAGGTATAGGATCATATCATCAGCAAATAAGGATACTTTCACTTCTTCCTTACCAATTTCAATGCCTTTGATTTCCTTTTCTTGCCTTATGGCCCTGGCTAGGACTTTCTGTACAATGTTAAATAGAAGTGGTGATAGAGGGCATCCTTGTCTGGTTGCTGTTCTCAAGAGGAATGGTTTCAATCTCTCCCCATTGAGTATAATGTTGGCTGTTGGTTTTGCATAGATGACCTTTATTATGTTGAGGAATGTTCCTTCTATTCCTATTTTGCTGAGAGTTTTGATCAGGAAAGGGGGTTTGGATTTTATCAAATGCCTTTTCTGCATCAATTGATATGATCATGTGGTTCTTCACCTTTGTTTTATTTATGTGGTGAATGATGTTGATTGTTTTTCTAATGTTGAACCAACCTTGCATACCCGATATGAACCCCATTTGGTCATAATCTTAATAGATTGTTGGAGTCTATTGTCTAGGATTTTGTTGAAGATGTTTGCATCTATATTCATGAGGGATATTGGTCTGTTGTTTTCCTTTTGAATGATGTCTTTGCCTGGTTTTGGTATCAAGGTTATTCTTGCTTCATAAAATGAAGTAGGGAGGATTCCATCCTTTTCTATGTTTTGGAATAGTTTGAGCAGGAATGATATCAGTTCTTCTCTGAATGTTTGATAGAATTCTCCGGTGAAACTGTCTGGGCCAGGACTTTTTTTATTGGTAATTTTTTAATGACCTGTTCAATTTCTCCTTTTGTTATGGATCTGTTCAACTTTTCCACATCAGTCTTTGACAGTTTAGGTAGTGGTGTGTTTCTAGAAATCTGTCCATTTCTTCTAGATTTTAAAATTTGTCAGAGTACAATTTTTCGTAGTATCCTGTTATTATCCTTTTTATTTCAGTTGGTTCTGTTGTGATGTCACTCATTTCATTTCTTATTCATGTTATTTGTATTTTCTCCCTCTTATCCTTTGTTAAATTTGCCAGTGTTTTGTTAAGTTTATTGATCTTTTAAAAAAACCAA
>NW_006924417.1:1950-3583 GCF_000298275.1 Orycteropus afer afer
TCATTATATAATGTCCTTCTTTGTCTTGTATGATCATTTTTGTCTTAAAGTCAATTTGATCAGAAATTAGTATTGCCACTCCTGTTCTTTTACAGTTGCCATTTGCTTGATATATCTTTTTCTAACCTTTGATTTTTAGTCTATTTTTGTCTTTGTCTCTAAGGTGTGTCTCTTGTAGACAGCATATTGGTGGGTTTTGTTTTCTTGTCCAGTCTGTGACTCTCCATCTCTTGAGTGGTGGATTTAACCCATTAACATTCATTGTAATTATTGACAAGTATGAATTGGTTGCTGTCATTTTGTTATGTGTTTCTTCATGGTGTCCCTGGTTTCTTTGTTTCATATTATTTTCTGTGCTGAGCTCATTATGTCTATGAATCATGTTATCATTTCCTTTGTTGCTGTTGTTTTAGTTTGCTGAGTATTTGTGCTTGTCCTCTTTTTTACTGTGATGTGAAGGTTTATCATTTTTCTTTGAGGTTACCCTGTGATTTATTGTTTTCTCCCCGAGATTGGAACAGTCCTTTCTATCTTGCAATTCTCTTGGCTCCTCGCCCTTTAGAAGTTCTGCAACTACACAGTATTTTCCCTCTTTTTGGTTGGAGTTTTCTTCACTTACCAACTGATATCTCTACTTCCTTTTTTACAGTCTTGTAAGCTTATTTTACTTTGGATACGTCCATAGCTGTGGTTTCTGGGTTATGTCATCTCGTGTATTAATGTTCGATTGTTATTTGCTATTTTTGGTTCTCTGTTCTAAGGACTCCCTTCAGTATCTCTTGTAAGGTTGGTCAGGTTTTAACAAATTCCCTTAGTTTCTGCTTATCTGGAAATCTCCTAATTTCACCATCCTATTTGAGGGACAGTTTTTCCAGATATATAATTCTTGGTTGAAGGGTTTTATATATACCATCCCATTGCCTTCTCGCTTGCATGGTTTCTGCTGAGAAATCAGAGCTTATTCTTACTGGTTGTCCTTTGTAAGTAACTTTTTGTTTTTCCTCTGCTGCTTTCAGGATTCTTTCTTTGTCTTTGGTTTTGGTGAGTTTGATGATGATATGTCTTGGTGGTGATTTTCTTTTGGGGTCTATCCTGTTTGGGGTTCATTGGACTTCCTTGATGGATATATTTTCATCTTTCATCATATCAGGGGAGTTCTCCTCCAACAAATCTTGGACAACTTTCTCAGTGGTTTTATTTTTCTCTTCCTGTTCTGAAATTCCAATGAGACATAGGTTATTCCTTTTGATGGCATCCCATATGAACCTTAGCCTTTCTTCATTTTGTTTTGATCTTTTTTCTGATTGATCCCTTTCCAAAAAAGTATTCAGGTACTTGTCTTCAATCTCTTTTATTCTGTCTTCCATTACATCAATTCTACTCTTTTGCCCTTTCAGTGTGTTATCTAATTCTGACAATTTTGTATTATTCTTCTGGATTTCTATCTGTAGATTTAGAATCATTTCTAATTTTTCATGTATTTTGTCATTTTGTTATTGTACTTTCTTCCAAAACTCTTTACGGTTTTGTCTGTATTGTCCTTGGTCTGTCTCTCAATCCTTTGGAGATACCTAAATATAATTCTTTTGAATTCTTTATTAGAGAGTTCTAATGCTGCTTCTTTCTCGAGGAT